>NC_138319.1:36962500-37062500 GCF_965601325.2 Salmo salar
TATAGTCCCTGACTGTCATCCTTATGTATAGTCCCTGACTGTCATCCTTATGTATAGTCCCTGACTGCCATCCTTATGTATAGTCCCTGACTGCCATCCTTATGTATAGTCCCTGACTGTCATCCTTATGTATAGTCCCTGACTGCCATCCTTATGTATAGTCCCTGACTGCCATCCTTATGTATAGTCCCTGACTGTCATCCTTATGTATAGTCCCTGACTGCCATCCTTATGTATAGTCCCTGACTGCTATCCTTATGTATAGTCCCTGACTGTCCTCCTTATGTATAGTCCCTGTGTCCTCCTTATGTATAGTCCCTGTCTGTCATCCTTATGTATAGTCCCTGACTGTCCTCCTTATGTATAGTCCCTGTGTCCTCCTTATGTATAGTCCCTGAATGCCATCCTTATGTATAGTCCCTGACTGCTATCCTTATGTATAGTCCCTGACTGTCCTCCTTATGTATAGTCCCTGTGTCCTCCTTATGTATAGTCCCTGTCTGTCATCGTTATGTATAGTCCCTGACTGTCATCCTTATGTATAGTCCCTGTCTGTCATCCTTATGTATAGTCCCTGACTGTCATCCTTATGTATAGTCCCTGACTGCCATCCTTATGTATAGTCCCTGACTGCCATCCTTATGTATAGTCCCTGTCTGTCATCCTTATGTATAGTCCCTGACTGCCATCCTTATGTATAGTCCCTGTCTGCCATCCTTATGTATAGTCCCTGACTGCCATCCTTATGTATAGTCCCTGTCTGTCATCCTTATGTATAGTCCCTGACTGCCATCCTTATGTATAGTCCCTGTCTGTCATCCTTATGTATAGTCCCTGACTGCCATCCTTATGTATAGTCCCTGACTGCCATCCTTATGTATAGTCCCTGACTGCCATCCTTATGTATAGTCCCTGTCTGCCATCCTTATGTATAGTCCCTGTCTGCCATCCTTATGTATAGTCCCTGTCTGCCATCCTTATGTATAGTCCCTGTCTGTCATCCTTATGTATAGTCCCTGACTGCCATCCTTATGTATAGTCCCTGTGTCATCCTTATGTATAGTCCCTGACTGTCCTCCTTATGTATAGTCCCTGACTGTCATCCTTATGTATAGTCCCTGACTGCCATCCTTATGTATAGTCCCTGACTGTCATCCTTATGTATAGTCCCTGACTGCCATCCTTATGTATAGTCCCTGACTGCCATCCTTATGTATAGTCCCTGACTGCCATCCTTATGTATAGTCCCTGTGTCATCGTTATGTATAGTCCCTGACTGTCTTCCTTATGTATAGTCCCTGACTGTCCTCCTTATGTATAGTCCCTGACTGTCATCCTTATGTATAGTCCCTGACTGTCATCCTTATGTATAGTCCCTGACTGTCATCCTTATGTATAGTCCCTGACTGTCATCCTTATGTATAGTCCCTGACTGCCATCCTTATGTATAGTCCCTGACTGTCATCCTTATGTATAGTCCCTGACTGCCATCCTTATGTATAGTCCCTGACTGCCATCCTTATGTATAGTCCCTGACTGTCATCCTTATGTATAGTCCCTGTCTGCCATCCTTATGTATAGTCCCTGCTGTCATCCTTATGTATAGTCCCTGACTGCCATCCTTATGTATAGTCCCTGACTGCCATCCTTATGTATAGTCCCTGTGTCATCCTTATGTATAGTCCCTGACTGCCATCCTTATGTATATTCCCTGTGTCATCCTTATGTATAGTCCCTGACTGCCATCCTTATGTATAGTCCCTGACTGTCATCCTTATGTATAGTCCCTGTGTCATCCTTATGTATAGTCCCTGTCTGCCATCCTTACGTATAGTCCCTGACTGTCACGGGTACTTAGGGCAGGAGGAAGGAGTAGAGTCAAATGCAGGAGATATCGTCCAGTAGCTCGAAGTTTATTCACACCCACACACTAGGTGATCAAAAGGCACTGGGAGTGCACAATACCCAAAAGGGAAACAGGTAATCCACAAAGGGAAAATCACGCACGGGGCGCAGCCCGGCGAGAAAATAAATCCTCCAATATAAAAACGATAGAGAAGAAACGGCCACAGCGTAAACCCGCTGACAAACAAACAATCCCGCACAACACACAACCCCAAAGGAACAAACTAAATACCCCCCCACTAATGACAGAAACGAAAACAGGTGCGGACCTAGACAGACAAAACACAATGAACACAGAAACACAGATCGGCGGCAGCTAGTAGACCGGCGACGACGACCGGCGAGCGCCGCCCGGCCGAGGAGGGGCACCATTTTCTGTGGATACTGTGACAGTGACTGTCATCCTTATGTATAGTCCCTGTCTGCCATCCTTATGTATAGTCTCTGTGTCATCCTCATGAATAGTATGCGGGGCACGTGATGTCATCACATAACTATAAAGCTCAGTTCCACATTTCATTCTAAATGCCTACTGCTTGCTAAATCTATTTTTCAACTATATCAAAATAATGTTTCTTTGCAGGACAAGGATTGTCCTGACTTTCAAGAATGCCTGAATTGCTTGGCCTTGATTTTGTGGTTGGCTGGATGTAAGTCTCACCGTTAAATATTTCAGATCTACAGAAGTACAAGTCAATCCATGGCACGGACCGTGGCGATGCTGTGGCATGTGAGAATTAATAGAATATGGCAAATATTAGTCAATTCCTGCATTCTATCCATGCTGGCTTTTGCGGGCTACCTGAAATAGATAGGTGAGAGGGCATTCAGACTGTCGCCAATTTATTCATGCGCAATTTGCCTATATAGATGATGGAAACACGTCGAACTCTTCTATTTGACATTAATTTTTTGCCAAAAAAATTGTATGTATTTTCTGTTGTGAGAGATAACAATTATAGGCAATTGTCAATGTAAACTTTCTAAATGTTGACAAAAACGGAGAAGAGGTTCTCATATACACTTTATGGTAGGGGAATAATCAAAATAGAAGGCCTGGGGTTCATTCAGAGGTCTGCAGTGCCATGGCAGAAATGCATTTTAGATGGCTCCCGGTTATTTCAGCATTACAGGCCAAGTTTGACTGATGCCATTTCCAGTTTCATTTGGAGCCTGGGTGAACGTGGCACATCCGTCATGAGCTTTTAAAAGTCAACGTGTGAGAAATGACAAAGCGGTTCTGGAGCATTGCTCAAACCTAAAAGCCCAGTTCATATCTGCTCTATAAAACACAAGGCTAGTAAGCTATTTCCCTCCCTCCCTCTTTCTCTCTCTCTGACAGGCTCCAGATGGTTAGATAAACAAGAGGCTAGACGAGAGAGTGCAGTTGTTCGACTTGACATTTAAAACCGAGAATCGTAAACTGAGAGGTGTAGCTCTAAAAGGGCACTGAGTTAAAAAAAATACAAATAATTGTTTATCTGTTTCTGCATACTAGTATTTGTATTTTTTGCCTGGAGCTCTGCCTGCACTACGACATGGAGGTAACGGAGGAGAACCTAAACATAATATTTAGACACAAATACTTTTTTGAACCCAAACTGGTCTTGAAGCTGTAAGTAAAGATTAATCATTTTGAGTGACCAGCAATTTTAGGCTTTTGGCAAAACTTGTGAGCCTTTATATTTGTCAAACGGTGGGTGTAGCTGGTGCATAGAAGTCAGGTGCAGGAGAGCAGAGATGAGTGGACAAAGCACTTTACTGAGGCAATTATTAGAACAGAACGCAACCGCGTCACAAAAACAAATGCCCAAAGAGTCAAGTGAGGCAGCACAAAGTACAATAACCAAGTACAAAGTACCGGCTGCCACAAAGCACGGGTACAAAACAAAACCCGGCGCAAACCAGCCGGAAGCGTGCCAACCTTGACTCTTAAACAATACCCCACACGGACATGGAGGGAACAGAGGGCTAAATACGCATAGTGATTATGAGGAGATGTAAACCAGGTGTGTGGGAAAACAAGACAAAACAAATGGAAAATGAAAGGTGGAGCGGCGATGGCTAGAAGACCGGCGATGTCGACCGCAGAACGCCGCCCGAACAATGAGAGGGACCGACTTCGGGGGAAGCCGTGACAATATTGTCTTATAATAAGGCACGTGAGAAGCAGTGACGCCCTCCTATAGTTCCAAAGAGAGGATTGCTGCTATTGTTCACAGACTGTGGTCAGGAGAAAAGCCAAGCCAATTGGGCTTCATGGTTTACAAGCCAATCGGGGCTTTAAGCTTCATTAATCATGAACAACAGCATCCGTGCAGAGTAATTAATTCATCTATTTTAATCAGATTGAACCAATACGATTCCATTACTTAGAGATGCCTCTGGCTAGTCATGGAGGGAAAACACATGTAAGACTTTAGTCAGTGTGAGATGCCATCTAGAGGTAAACCTCTAATTGAGACAGTCAGTGTGAGATGCCTTCTAGAGGTAAACCTCTAATTGAGACAGTCAGTGTGAGATGCCTTCTAGAGGTAAAACTCTAATTGAGACAGTCAGTGTGATATGACTTCCAGAGGTAAACCTCTAATTGAGACAGTCAGTGTGATATGACTTCCAGAGGTACACCTCTAATTGAGACAGTCAGTGTGAGATGCCATCTAGAGGTAAACCTCTAATTGAGACAGTCAGTGTGAGATGCCATCTAGAGATAAACCTCTAATTGAGACAGTCAGTGTGAGATGCCATCTAGAGATAAACCTCTAATTGAGACAGTCAGTGTGAGATGCCATCTAGAGATAAACCTCTAATTGAGACATTGTAGAGTCTAGCAAAACCTTGAAAACCTGGAAAAAGTTTAGAAAACCCCCAAAATTGTCTTCTCACTGTGACTTTTGTTTCCCTCTTCAAACTACATTAAAACAGTGTTTAAAACAGCATTCAAACAGCATTCAAACAGCGTTAAAACCGTGTTTAAAACAGTATTCAAACAACATTAAAACAGTAATAAAACAGTATTAAAACAACGTTAAAACAGTAATATAACAGTATTTAAATAACATTAAAACAGTATTAAAACAGTATTTAAATCACATTAAAACAGTATTAAAACAGTATTTAAATAACATTAAAAGAGCTTTAAAACAGTATTAAATGTACCTGGAGGAGCACTTGGATTTATTACGCTGCCAGACTCAGAAGAAGATGAAATCCATGTCTGTGGTTATTGGCGATTTCTTTATGGGATAGCTAGCAACTTGTAAACAATTACCCATGCCTATATGGCTACTATTTTAATAGCAATATTGAATAATACAATACTACAATCTTCAACCTAGTCTAAACTCCAATCTTATGATATTTAAAAAAAGGTTCAAAATTGAACCCCTCCCATCAGAAAAAGGGTCCTGTTTGAGCCTTTACACAGGGGTTCCTCGAATAACCTGTGTTTCACTACTGTAAGTCGCTCTGGATAAGAGCGTCTGCTAAATGACTAAAATGTAAAATGTAAAAAATGTAACCTTTTCAGAGGTCTAAAATAGAATAACAAGAACAGCAGCCGATCTCATTTAGTTTGTTTTCCGTTTCTCATCCAAACTCTCCACATTAATTATAGCAGGGACTGTCTCTACATGATAGAGCCAAACCATTACAGCTAAACAAACACACATGACTCTCACAATGACTAAAGGGGCCCCTAAAACCATGTCTGGGCCCCTGACAGTGACGATGGAAATATGACTATAAGCTTCAACAAAACCGGACAAAAAATTAAAAAAAAAAAAAAAAAAAAGACTGATCATTGACTGCTGCCTCAGGTATTTCTCTTTACTTTTTAATTTAAAAAAATTATTATTATTTCACCTTTATTTAACCAGGTAGGCCAGTTGAGAACAAGTTCTCATTTACAACTGCAACCTGGCCAAGATAAAGCAAAGCAGTGCGACACAAACAACAACACAGAGTTACACATGGAATAAACAAACGTACAGTCAATAACACAATAGAAGAAAATAAATTTCTGTATACAGTGTGTACCTGAACGTAGACACAGAAACTACAGGCTATCTATAGGCACACTGTACATTTAATACACCGCTATACAGTGACGTGAACACACCGGATATGTTACAATACCCACACTGGCATAGGCCTACTATTAAAAAAGCATTTCCAATATAGTGTCATTGTGTTCTACTGTGGATACTGGAACGGAAGCACCATCTACAACAGCATGTATTGATAACCATAATGTAAACGGGGCCACAACAATACACAGTGAATAACCAGAACGTCACAGGCGAAACAAGGGACATGTGTCTTCCCACTAGTACGTATTTGTAAGACGATGCTGTAAGTCATTTATGTATCAGCTGATATTGCTCTCTTGCAAAGAGATGATTTATGAAATCACAGATTGTAACAATCAGATCATATCATTACATCATATTGGAGAGGTAATGAAAGGATCAGGTTGTCCTTTATTGGAAATGTGAAATAGTCGCTTAAAGGAAGGACAAGATTAGGCAAGCTGTTCCTAGTACAATAAGGAATAAGTACTTACTTAGGTAATAGGAGACAATGCCAAGAGTGTGTAAAGCTGTCATCAAGGCAAAGGGTGGCTACCTTGAAGAATTTCAAATATAAAATATATTTTGATTTGTTTAATGCTTTTTTTGGTTACTACATGATTCCATGTGTGTTATTTCATAGTTTTGATGTCTTCACTATTATTATACAATGTAGAAAATGGTAAAAATAAAGAAAAACCCTTGAATGAGTAGGTGTGTCCAAACTTTTGACTGGTACTGTATATTGGCAAATTGGGTAAAATTGAAATATGTATAGGTCTACTAGGAGTTAGCACGACTAAAAATGTATATGTAAAACTGTTCCCCAGTACAGACCTCTCTCTCTCTCTCTCTATCCCTCTTTCTCTCCTTCTCTCTCTCTCCCTGTCTCTCTTTGTCTCTCTCTTACCTCTCCTCCCTCTCTATCTCTACTTCAGAGAGACTTTTCGGCAACAGCGAGCAGGCTTTCTAATCGGGTATCCTGGAACCACCTCAACCACCTGGTTGCTCTTTAAAAGTGCCTTCCTCACCATCTTAAATAAGCATGCCCCATTCAAAAAATGTTGAACAAGGAATAGATATAGCCCTTGTTTCACCCCAGACTTGACTGCCCTTGACCAGCACAAAAACATCCTGTGGCGTTCTGCATTAGCATCGAATAGCCCTCACGATATGCAACTTTTCAGGGAAGTCAGGAACCAATATACTCAGTCAGTTAGGAAAGCTAAGGCTAGCTTTATCAAACAGAAATTTGCATCCTGTAGCACTAATTACAAAAAGTTATGGGACACTGTAAAGTCCATGGAGAATAAGAGCACCTCCTCCCAGCTGCCCACTGCACTGAGGCTAGGAAACACTGTCACCACGATAAATCTACAATAATCAATAATGTCAATAAGCATTTTTCTACGGCTGGCCATGCTTTCCACCTGGCTACCCCAACCCTGGCCTACAGCTCTGCACCACCTGCAACTTGCCCAAGACCCCCCCCCCCCCCCCCCACACACATCTCCGTCACCCAAATCCAGACAGATGATGTTCTGAAAGAGCTGCAAAATCTGGACCCATACAAATCAGCTGGGCTAGACAATCTGGACCCTCTCTTTCTAAAATTATCCGCCGAAATTGTTGCAACCGGTATTACTAGCCTGTTCAACCTCTCTTCCGTATCGTCTGAGATCCCCAAACATTGGGAAGCTGCCGCGGTCACCCCCCTCTTCAAAGGGGGAGACACTCCAGACCCAAACTGTTACAGACCTATATACATCCTGTCCTGCCTTTCTAAAACCTTCGAAAGCCAAGTTAACAAACAGATCACCGACCATTTCGAATCACACCATACCTTCTCCGCTATGCAATCTGGTTTCAGAGCTGGTCACGGGTGCACCTCAGCCACGCTCAAGGTCCTAAACGATATCATAACCGCCATTGATAAAAGACAGTACTGTGCAGCCGTCTTCATCGACCTGGCCAAGGCTTTCGACTCTGTCAATCACCACATTCTTATCGGCAGACTCAATAGCCTTGACTTCTCAAATGACTGCCTCGCCTGGTTTACCAACTACTTCTCAGATAGAGTTCAGTGTGTCAAATCGGAGGGCCTGTTGTCCGGGCCTCTGGCAGTCTCTATGGGGGGGGGCCACAGGGTTATATTTTTGGGCCGACTCTTTTCTCTGTATATATCAATGATGTCGCTCTTGCTGCTGATGATTCTCTGATCCACCTCTACACAGACGACACCATTCTGTATACTTCTGGCCCTTCTTTGGACACTGTGTTAACAAACCTCCAAACGAGCTTCAATGCCATACAACACTCCTTCCGTGGCCTCCAACTGCTTTTAAATGCTAGTAAAACTAAATGCATGCTCTTCAACCAATTGCTGCCCGCACCTGCACGCCCGACTAGCATCACTACTCTGGATGGTTCTGACTTAAAATATGTGGACAACTACAAATACCTAGGTGTCTGGATAGACTGTAAACTCTCCTTCCAGACTCACATAAAGCATCTCCAATCCAAAATTAAACCTAGAATCGGCCTTCCTATTTCGCAACAAAGCCTCCTTCACTCATGCTACCAAACATACCCTCGTAAAACTGACTATCCTACCGACTATCCTATTCTACTATCCTATCCTGGCTCCAGGTCATCTATAAGTATTTGCTAGGTAAAGCCCTGCCTTGTCTCAGCTCATTGGTCACCATAGCAACACCCACCTGTAGCACGCGCTCCAGCAGGTATATTTCACTGGTCACCCCCAAAGCCAACACTTACTTTGACCGCCTTTCCTTCAAGTTCTCTGCTGCCAATGACTGGAATGAATTGCAAAAATCACTGAAGCTGGAGTCTTATGTCCCCCTCTCTAACTTTAAGCATCAGCTGTCAGAGCAGCTTACCGATCACTGTACCTGTACACAGCCAATCTGTAAACAGCCCATCTATCTACCTCATCCCCATATTGTTATTTATCCTCTTGCTCTTTTGCACCCCAGTATCTCTACTTGCACATCATCATCTGCACATCTATCACTCCAGTATTAATGCTAAATTGTAATTATTTCGCCTCTATGGCCTATTTATTGCCTTACCTCCCTACTCTTCTCCATTTGCACACACTGTACATATATTTTTCTATTGCATTATTGGCTGTACATTTGTTAATGTGTAACTCTGTGTTGTTGTTTTTGTCGCACTGCTTTGCTTTATCTTGGCCAGGTCACAGTTGTAAATGAGAACTTGTTCTCAACTGGCCAACCTGGTTAAATAAAGGTGAAATAAAATCTAATAAATACATTTGGGTGTGCGAGTAAGAAGTCGAACATTAACAAATAAACCCTTCACTTACAGCAATTAGCAGTTACATTGATTATTTCTCAATTGGCATGCTGACGCACCTGCATATTAAAGACATGGAAATAATCCCTGATCTTTATTAATGGGATGCGTAGAGAGGCATGTTGGTTGGTCAAACAGTTCCAGGCATGCACCACTGGTCTGATTTAGATGAGAAGTTGCAAACCTCTCTTTGTGTCTGGGAGGACCAGATGTCCACATGAATAGAGAGAAGTTAAATGATCAAATGAAATGTTTTGAAGGGTACCTTCACCCATTCTCTGCAGAAGTGTCTTACAGTATTCTGCTCCACTTCTGTTTTCCATATTTCTGAAATACAAAACATTCATGAAAACATTTCAATTAGTATTGTTCTCCACAAAGTGTTGTTTACCCATTAAATCCATTGGTGGTTGGATTAATACAAAATGTAAACAGCGATCTGTTCTAAGGAACCCTTCAGTCTGAATAAAGATTAAGCTGTCTTTGGTGGCCACTTGATTGAGAAGTCAATGACCAAACTATTCAATATGCTTCCATTGTGGTGAGAGTTTCTCTGTGAGTGAATCAGAGTATTTGGCAGTGTCATATCTGGACTGAGCTAGACCCCAGAGGATAACCACGGGAACCATGTTGGACTGCATATATCTGTGTAAATCATGTGTAAACATTGCTAGGTTGAAGCTGAGGGGGAAAAAAAACACTCAGGGCCAATCAGTTAAACGTCTGTGAACACGTCTCACAGAAATTAGTGGATTTATTTGTGCTTTCCCATGTACTCAAGGACACACACAATGAGCAAAACAGTACACGCATTGAGCAAAACCGTCGCAACAATTTGAAAAGATGGGATTATCCAAGGCCAGTTCCAAATACTTGCATACAAGTGAAAGCAGTGAGATAAAGTAATTGTGAAACAGAATATGAGTGAAGTCATACCAAATTCGCAATCTGTTAAATGGCCACTGACTAGTTTACCCTTCACTGACACAGGGACCCACTGGCCACAAACTGGTTGAATCAAAGTTGTTTCAATGTCATTTCTCAACGTATTGTGACGTGGAATCTATGTGGAAAATACAATGGATTTGAAAAAGTAATCAACGTAAACTGTTGATTTGAGTTATGAAGACAATAAAAAAAAGATAACAGGAAGGAGAGGGGATAAACTAACACAATCATGCATCAATCGTGGCCTGGGTTTAGTGGTGTGGATCACCTCCTAGCTGTGTCTCTCGCTGTCTGTGACGGCAGAGGTGACGGGCCATTGGAGACAGAAGACTGGAGAGGGGAGACAGGATACAGGAGACTGGTGACTGGTGACTGGGAACTGGAGACAGGAGACGGGAGGCGGGAGATGGGAGATGGAAGAGGGGAGCCGAGAGAAAGGAGACGGGAGATGGGAGACTTGAGACTGGAGACAGGAGACGAGAGACGGGAGGCGGGAGATGGGAGATGGGAGATGGGAGCCGAGAGAAAGGAGACGGGAGATGGGAGACTGGAGACTGGAGACAGGAGACTGGTGAGGGGACATGGGAGAAAGGAGACAGGAGACAAGACAGGAGATTGGAGAGGGTACATGGGAGACAGGAGACAGGAGAGGGGAGACGGGAGAAAGGAGACTGGAGACGGGAGAAAGGAGACTGGAGACAGGAGAGGGGACATGGGAGACAGGTGAAAGGAGACAGGAGAGTGGAGACAGGAGAGGGGAGACGGGAGAAAGGAGACTGGAGACGGGAGAAAGGAGACTGGAGACAGGAGAGGGGACATGGGAGAAAGGAGAAAGGAGACAGGAGACAGGAGAAAGGAGACAGGAGACAGGAGACAGGAGAGTGGAGACAGGAGACAGGAGACAGGAGAAAGGAGACAGGAGACAGGAAACAGGAGAGTGGAGACAGGAAACAGGAGAGTGGAGACAGGAGACAGGAGACAGGAGACAGGAGACAGGAGAAAGGAGACAGGAGACAGGAAACAGGAGAGTGGAGACAGGAAACAGGAGAGTGGAGACAGGAGACCGGAGAGTGGAGACAGGAGAGTGGAGACAGGAGAGTGGAGAGAGGAGACAGGAGACAGGAGAAAGGAGACAGGAGACAGGAGACAGGAGAAAGGAGACAGGAGACAGGAGAAATGAGACAGGAGACAGGAGAGTGGAGACAGGAGACAGGAGAGTGGAGACAGGAGACAGGAGAAAGGAGACAGGAGACAGGAGACAGGAGAAAGGAGACAGGAGACAGGAGAGTGGAGACAGGAGAGTGGAGACAGGAGACAGGAGAGTGGAGACAGGAGAGTGGAGACAGGAGACAGGAGAAAGGAGACAGGAGACAGGAGAGTGGAGACAGGAGAGTGGAAACAGGAGACAGGAGAGTGGAGACAGGAGACAGGAGAGTGGAGACGGAGACAGGAGACAGGAGAGAGGAGACAGGAGACAGGAGAAAGGAGACAGGAGACAGGAGACAGGAGAGAGGAGACAGGAGAGTGGAGACAGGAGAAAGGGAGAAAGGAGACAGGAGACAGGAGACAGCTTGCAGCTCTCTGTTTCGCCTCATTTCCATCATCATTCTAGAGCTGCAGCTGTGATCATAATGCGTTCCATAGCTTCAGCTGTGACAATATTGTGCAGTGGGTCACTCGTCAGGGAAAAACATGATTCTATTACTCTGTAAGTATCCAGGTATAGTCTCCTACTGGCAAGCATAGGGTGGGATGGGCTGCTAAATAGGAGGCTGGAGGATTACTAAACATTGGAACAAATTTTGAAAGATTTAACCAATTCCATTTCCCTCTTCAGTCTGTCTGTACTATTCAGCACACGGCTAAACTGATAACAGACTAATGTCATAAACAAGTTAGAAGAAAATAAAAAAAGATAGCAACATATGCATTGAAGGCAGGAAATGAAACAGGAGGTTAGATGAGACCAAAATGGAGCTCTTTGGCATCAACTCAACTCACCGTGTTTGGAGGAGGAGGAATGCTGCCTATGACCCCAAGAACACCATCCCCACCGTCAAACATGGAGGTGGAAACATTATGCTTTGGGGGTGTTTTTCTGCTAAGGGGACAGGACAACTTCACCGCATCAAAGGGACGATGGACGGAGCCATGTACCGTCAAATCTTGGATGAGAACCTCCTTCCCTCAACCAGGGCATTGAAAATGGGTCGTGGATGGGTATTCCAGCATGTCAATGACCCAAAACACACGGCCAAGGCAACAAAGGAGTGGCTCAAGAAGAAGCACATTATTAAGGTGCTGGAGTGGCCAAGCCAGTCTCCAGACCTTAATCCCATAGAAAATCTGTGGAGGGAGCTGAAGGTTCGAGTTGCCAAACGTCAGACTCGAAACCTTAATGACTTGGAGAAGATCTGCAAAGAGGAGTGGGACAAAATCCCTCCTGAGATGTGTGCAAACCTGGTGGCCAACTACAAGAAACGTCTGACCTCTGTGATTGCCAACAAGGGTTTTGCCACCAAGTACTAAGTCATGTTTTGCAGAGGGGTCAAATACTTATTTCCCTCATTAAAATGCAAATCAATTTATAACATTTTGACATGCGTTTTTTTTCTGGATTTATTTGTTGTTATTCTGTCTCTCATTGATCCAAATAACCTACCATTAAAATTATAGACTGATCATTTCTATGTCAGTGGGCAAACGTACAAAATCAGCAGGGCATCAAATACTTTTTTCCCTCACTGTATCTACAACACAAAATGTATAATACCACCGTACAACAATATTACAATGTACAGTACCAGTCAAAAGTTTGGACACACCTACTCATTCAAGGATTTTTCTTTATTTTGACAATTTTCTACATTGTAGAATAATAGTGAAGACATCAAAACTATGAAATAACACATATGGAACCACGTAGTAACCAAAAAAGTGTTAAAATCCAAATATATTTTATATTTGAGATTATTCAAAATAGCCACCAACTTGCTTTTATGACAGCTTCACAAACTCTTGGCATTCTCTCAACTAGCTTCACCTGGAATGCTTCTCCAACAGTCTTGAAGGAGTTCCCACATATGGCTGCTTTTCCTTCACTCTGCGGTCCAACTCATCCCAAACTATCTCAATTGGGTTGAGGTCGGGTGATTGTGGAGGCCAGGACATCTAATGCAGCACTCCATCACTTTCCTTCTTGGTCAAATAGCCCTTACACAGCCTGGAGATATGTTGGGTCATTGTCCGGTTGAAAAACAAATGATAGTCCCTCTAAGCACAAACCAGATGGGATGGCGTATCGCTGCAGAATGCTGTGGTAGCCATGCTGGTTAAGTGTGCCTTACATTCTAAATAAATCACAGACATTGTCACCAGCAAAGCACCACCACACCATCACACCTCCTCCTCCATGCTTCATGGTGGGAACCACACATGCAGAGATCATCCTTTCACCCACACCGTGTCTCACAAAGGCATGGCGATTGGAAACAAAAACCTGAAATTCGGACTCATCAGACCAAAGAACAGATTTCCACCGGTCTAATGTCCATTGCTTGTGTTTCTTGGCCGAAGCAAGTCTCTTATTCTTATTGCCGTGCAGTAGCAGAGAAAACAGTCTATGACTTGGGTGACTGGAGTCTCTGACAATTTTATGGGCTTTCCTCTGACACCGCCTATTATATAGGTAATGGATTGCAGGAAGCTTGGCCCCAGTGATGTACTGGGCAGTACGCAGTACCCTCTGTAGCACCTTATAGTCAGATGCTGAGCAGTTACCATACCAGGCGGTGATGCAACCGGTCAGGATGCTCTCGATGGTGCAGCTGTAGAACTTTTTGAGGATCTCTGGTGGCATGTCTTGTGGGGATAGCATGGGTATCTGAGCTGTGTGCTTGTAGTTCGGTGCATTCAGATTGTCACCACTTCTTACAAAAACAAGCAGTGATGAAGTCAATCTCTCTTCCACTTTGAGCCATGAGAGATTGACATGTACAGTTGAAGTCGGAAGTTTACATGCACTTAGGTTGGAGTCAGCGCTAGGCGTCCCGTCAGCGGGACACCTGTCGATAACTTCCGGTGAAATTGGAGGGCGCGCAATTCAAATAAATAATCATAAGTTTTATCGATATTAAACATTTAGGAACATACAAGTGTCTTATTTCGGTTAAAAGCTTAAAGTCTTGTTCGTCTAACTGCATTGTCCGATTTACAATAGGCTTTACAGCGAAAGCATGCCATGCGATTGTTTGAGGACGGCTCCCCACGTCAAAATATTTTTCAACCAGCACAGGCTTCATAAAATCACAAATAGCGATTTAATATTCACTTACTTTTTGAAAATCTTCCTCTGATTTGTCTTCCAAAGGGTCCCAGCTATAACATGTCGTGTCGTTTTGTTAGATTAAACCCTTCTTTATATCCCAAAAAGTCAGTTTAGTTGGCGCCATCGATTTGAGTAATCCACTCGTTCAACATGCAGAGAAAGGAATCCAAAAAGCTACCGCTAAAATGTGTTAAAACAACTCAAAATACGTTTCTATTTAATCCCCAGGTAATCTAAAATATAACTCAACTATAATATTTAATACGGAAAGAAGTATGTTCAATAGAAAAGCAAAATAAGCAGGTCCGCGTCCTCTTCTTCATCCAACTCTGACTCCCAGTACCAAAACTCAAAATTCCTCCTTGTTTGGGAAGAAACAAGCCTGAAACCTTTAACAAAGACTGTTGACATGTAGTGGAAGCCATGGGAATTGCATTCTGGGAGCTGGAATTGCATATGACCCATAGCTTTCCATTGTAAGAGCATGGGCTCTCAAAAAAAAGAGAAATAGACCCTAGCCTGAAGAAGTTTTAAAACTCGTTTTTCAACCACTCCACAAATTTCTTGTTAACAAACTATAGTTTTGGCAAGTCGGTTAGGACATCTACTTTGTGCATGACAAGTAATTTTTGTTTACAATTGTTTACAGACAGATTATTTCACTTATAATTCACTGTATCACAATTCCAGTGGGTCAGAAGTTTACATACACTAAGTTGACTGTGCCTTTAAACAGCTTGGAAAATTCCAGAGAATGATGTCATGGATTTAGAAGCTTCTGATAGGCTAATTGACATCATTTGAATCAATTGGAGGTGTACCTGTGGATGTATTTCAAGGCCTACCTTCAAACCCAGTGCCTCTTTGCTTGACATCATGGGAAAATCAAAAGAAATCAGCCAAGACCTCAGATAAAAAGTTGTAGATCTCCACAAGTCTGGTTCATCCTTGGGAGCAATTTCCAAACGCCTGAAGGTACCACGTTCATCTGTACAAACAATAGTACGCAAGTATAAACACCATGGGACCACGCAGCCGTAATACCGCTCAGAAAGGAGACGCGTTTGGAGGAAAGAGGGGTAGGCTTGCAAGCCGAAGACAACCATCCCAACTGAGAAGCATGGGGGTGGTAGCATCATGTTGTGGGGGTACTTTGCTGCAGGAGGGACTGGTGCACTTCACAAAATAGATGGCATCATGAGGGAGGAAAATTATGTGGATATATTGAAGCAACATCTCAAGACATCAGTCAGTAAGTTAAAGCTTGGTCGCAAATGGGTCTTCCAAATGGACAATGATCCCAAGCATACTTCCAAAGTTGTGGCAAATTGGCTTAAGGACAACAACGTCAAGGTATTGGAGTGGTCATCACAAAGCCCTGACCAAAATCCTATAGAAAATATGTGGGCAGAACTGAAAAAGTGTGTGCGAGCAAGGATGCCTACAAACCTGACTCAGTTACAGCTCTGTCAGATGGAATTGGCCAAAAATCACCCAACTTATTGTGCTTAAGTTTGTGGAAGGCTACCTGAAACGTTTGACCCAAGTTAAACAATTTAAAGGCAATGCTACCAAATACTAATTGAGTGTCTGTAAACTTCTGACCCACTGGGAATGTGATGAAAGAAATACAAGCTGAAATAAATAATTCTCTCTACTATTATTGTAACATTTAACATTCTTAAAATAAAGTGGTGATCCTAACTGACCTAAGACAGGGAATTTTTACTTGGATTAAATGTCAGGAATTGTTAAAAACGGAGTTTAAATGTATTTGGCTAAAGTGTATGTAAACTTCCGACTTCAACTGTATATAATTAATGTTAGCTCTCCATGTACTTAGGGCCAGCAATGCTGCCATGTTCTGTGCCAATTGTACTTTTCCTAAGTCCTTCTTTGTGACACCTGACTTCATGACTGGACAGTAGTCCAGGTGCGATAAAATAGTAGCAACTGACTTGTTGATAGTGGTGTTAAGAAGGCAGAGTAGTGCTTTATTATGGACAGATTTGTTAGCTACTGTTTCGTAAATATGTTTTGACCATGACAGTATACAATCCAGGGTTACTCCAAGAAGTTTAGTCACCTCAACTTGCTCAATTTCCACATCATTCATTACAAGATTTAGTTGAGGTTGAGGGTCTAGTGAAAGATTTGTCGCAAATACAACGCTTTTAGTTTTTTTATGAAACTAACTGCAGCTCTTTGTTAAGAGTTGCAGACATTTCAGTTGCTGTTTAGCTTACATGTATAGTGTTCAGTCATCCGCATGCATAGAAACACTGGCTTTACTCAAAGCCAGTGGCATGTCATTAGAAAAGATTGAAAAAAGTAAGGGGCCTAGACAGCTGCCCTGGGGAATTCCTGATTCTAACTGGATTATGTTGGAGAGGGTTTCATTAAAGAACACCCTCTGTGTTCTGTAGACAGGTAACCTTTTATCCACATTATAGCAGGGGGTGTAAAGCAATGACACATACGTTTTTCCAGCAGCAGTCTTTGATCAATAATGTCAAATGCCGCACTGAAGTTTAACAAAACAGCCCCCACAATATTTTTATCATCCATTTCTCTCAGCCAATCATCAGTCATTTGTGTAAGTACTGTGCTTGTTGAATGTCCTTCCCTACAAGTGGGCTGAAAGTCTGTTGTCAATTTGTATACTGTAAAATAGCATTGAATCTGGTCAAACACAATTTTTTCCAAAAGTTTACTAAGGGTTGGTAACAGGGTGATTGGTCGGCTATTTGAGATAGTAAAGGGGGCTTTACTTTTCTTGGGTAGCGGAATGACTTTTGCTTCCCTCCAGGCCTGAGGGCACACACTTTCTAGTAGGCTTAAATTGAAGATATGGCAAATAGAAGTGTAAGGTGTAAGGCAATATCATCCGCAATTATCCTCAGTAATTTTCCATCCAGGTTGTCAGATCCCGGTGGCTTGTCATTGTTTTTCACCTCTTTCCTAACTCACTTTACGGAATTCAAAAGTACAATTCTTGTCTTTCATAATTTGGTCAGATATACTTGGATGTGTAGTGTCAGCATTTGTTGCTGGCATGTCATGCCTGAGTTTGATCATCTTGCCAATGAAAACATCATGATAGTAGTTGGCAATATCAGTGGGTCTTGTGATGAATCAGATATCTGATTCAATCGATGATGGAGCCAAGTTTGCCTTTTTGCCCAAAATGTAATTTAAGGTGCTCCAAAGCTTTTACTATTATTCTTTATATAATTAATTGTTGTTTCATAGTATAGTTTGTTATTCTTTTTATTTAGTTTAGTCTCATGATTTCTCAATTTGCAGTACGTTTGCCAATCGGTTGTGCAGCCAGACTTATTTGTCATTCCTTTAGCCTCATCCCTCTCAACCATACCATTTTTATATTCCTCATCAATCCAAGGGGATTTAACTGTTTTTACAGTCATTTTCTTAATGGGAGCATGCTTATTAGTAACTCAAGTGCAGCGTCTGGTTGCTCCCCATTACACACCACAGAACAAAAAATACTCTTCACATCATCAACATAAGAATCACTACAAACTTGTTGTATGACCTCTTATACACTATATTAGGCCCAGTGTTTGGAACTTAGGTTCTCCTAGATATGACTTCTATATTGTGATCACTGCATTCAATGGATTTGGATACTGCATTCAAGCAAATATTTGCAGCATTAGTAAAGATGTGGTCAATACATGTTAATGATTTAATTCCTGTTCTGTTTGTAACTACCCTGGTAGGTTGACTGATTAGAGTTGGAAGCATTTTTATTCTTGAGTGGGGCAGCTTGATGAAAGGCAATCAATATTTAAATCACCCAGAAAATATACCTCTCTGTTGATATCACAGACATTATAAAGCATGTTGCATGTTATCCAGATACTGACTGTTAGCACTTGGTGGTCTATAGCAGCTTCCCACCAGAATGGGCTTTAGGTGAGGCAGATGAACCTGTAGCCATATTACTTCAACTGTATTTAACATGAGATCCTCTCTAAGTTTTACAGGAATGTGGTTCTGAATATAAGCAGCAACACCGTCCACCTTTGGCATTTCTTTATTTTCTGTAATGTTATAACCATATATTGTTAACACTGTATTATTAAATGTATTATCTTAGTGAGTTTCAGAGATAGAATATGAATGTCATCTGTTACAAATAAGTTATTAACTTCATGAACCTTGTTTCTTAGGCTACATACGTTAATATGGGCTATTGTTTTAGCACTTTCTGGGTCGCTTGATTGTTTTTAATGTTTTACTGGAAGCTAATCAGAAGTAGACTTGCTCATGTTATTTATATTGGAGCTGATAGTGCAGGGTGAGTTACACAAAGTTGACTTTTTTCTGTCAATTACGTGTTCAGAATGACTTGTCTGCTACCAAAGAGGATTGGCCCTGGTTCCGCCACTCTCCAACCCCCCCCCCCCCCCTCGTCGTATAAACAGAACCAAGTGGAGCAGCTGTCTGCATATGAGGTTGTCCTTCAGCTCAGCTGCAACATCTCTACATTCATATTTCATCACACATGACCTTGTTGGTATGCCCATTTCGTAGCTATTCGTTAGATGTCAAATGCAATCTGACAACTCCTATTCACCACCAAAGCAAACGATAATGAAAGCAAATACAAACAATATAGGGAGTAATTTAATATTTTTTTTCAGTTCCCATGATCTCTAGTACTTTGTTATTTTAAAAAAATGTATCAAGGACATTTAAAAAGCTCTATGACATCTAGGGAAAAATATGACTTAGTCTGGAAAATACTTGTCATCTAAAGTCACGGGCTGAGTTACGCACTCAACCATTCATAGATGTACAACATGTATTAGTGCTGGCCTACCGTTCACCCTGAAAATGCCTTGTATCCTGGTCATAGATATCTTTTTCACATTTGGCACCTACATGTCTTAGCACAAGATTTGAAACAGAGGACATAGACTTCAGTTAATAGACGCATGACACCAAACACATCATCTACTGTATATACGCACTAGCATATCCCACAGCGCTGACAGACAGCACAAGAAAGATGTCTTTAATAGAGCACCAAATTGGAAATAGAGTAGTAGAGAATATTGAAGTTTTTGCCAGGGCTATTAACACATTGATTCAGCTCGGCTGGACTGAGATGGTAGGGCACAGCTTCACATACTCCTGGGGGACTCAATAAAAATGTAAGCAGAAAATTGGAAATCAATACAGGTTTATCACTAGCAAAAACAGTGCAATTTTAGCTACAGAAGTGACGGCAGGCCTTATGTTGTCATTAATCCTTAGGGGGGGGGGGGTTCTACTAAATAAAAAACGAATATTTAATGAAACATTGAATTTGGCCTTACTGCTATTAGCCCATCGACACACATTGAATAACATATCCATACACAGAAAAACAGATTACAAAATAAATAAAATCCGTCTATCTGCAAATTAAATGTAGGCCTAACCATACTTTATAAATCATATATAATCAATTATACTATTTAGGCCTATATAGCATTTACGAAAGTCATCAACAGCTATTGTTTCAATTCAACCCAGTGGTTCAACTAAAAATAGACAATACATGTAGGCCTAGGGTTTCAAGCTCTGGTTGAGTTCAAATGTAATTTTCAAAGTAATAATTTATATCTTGGATTCACATCTCTATCTGTTTTAAGATGGTCATACCATGGATCATTTAGCTATTTGACTTTAAATTAAATTATAGGAACCCTGAAGGTATCAAATCTGCGGGGGGGGGCGGGGTTCTTCGTTTTTTAAATTACTTGAACATTTACATTTTACATTTACATTTAAGTAATTTAGCAGACGCTCTTATCCAGAGCGACTTACAAATTAGTGTGATTCACCTTATGATATCCAGTGGAACAACCACTTTACAATAGTGCATCTAAATCTTTTAAGGGGGGGGGGGGGGGTTAGAAGGATTACTTTATCCTATCCTATCCACGCTCCCTCAAAACTTGAGACATCTGTGGCATTGTGTCGTGTGACAAAACTGCAGATTTTAGAGTGGCCTTGCTGGGGACAATAATGATCACACAGTTTAATGATCACACAGTTTAATCAGCTTCTTGATATGCCACACCTGTCAGGTGGATTAATTATCTTGGCAAAAGAGAAATGCTCACTTACAGGGATGTAAACAAATGTATGCACAAAATGTAAGAGAAACCAACACTTTACATGTTGGGTTTATATTTTTGTTCAGTGTATGTGTGTAATATAGCCATGCCCATGTTTGATATAGGCACAAGTAGCACAACCTAGAGTTACATTAAAAGGATAAACAAACAGGCCTATAGCCTAAAAAATAAAACCCAACAACTCAATGTTCACAGAAAATGATGTAGACTAATTAATGACAATGCATAAATGTAAAGCCTCAATGAAATATAAAATAGGCTACCATTATGTCTTAAAATGTTCAAATTGGTTTTACAGAGAAAAATACATGCTGCTGCGTGTAAAACGAAACACTTTTTTTGTTCGACTATTTCCGCCGGGTTCGATTATTTCCGCCAAGCTCTCAAGTCCCTCCATTTTGTTGTATGTTGTGTGTGCTGTTGGCAAGAGAAGTGCAAAAAAACTGTGTCGTTTATAAACGATATTCTAGCAATGGACGGGTATGTATTGGCCATCTATGTGTTTTTCATGAACGATTAATCATGCGCGGCAAGATTTAGCTGATTAAATTCGAGTAGCTTGCTTACCTCACCCTAGCTTGTTTTTTTTATTTAAACTAATGGTAGCTAGCTAACGTTACGTTAGCTTGGCTAGCTAGCTAACTCCTGGCTGGGCATGTGAACTGCCAGACGGCGATAGCAAGTTAGCTTTAGTTAGATAACTAAAATTATATTTTGTTTTTGCAACTGTTCAGAAACTAGCTAATACATTGACTGGGCAATCATGTTCAGCTAACGTTAGTTAACTAGCTAGCTTAAGCGGCTAGCTCTGGCTAGTCTTAAGAAACGAGGACCACTCAAGCATGACAGGGTGTGTCGTCACTTGTCCGGTGACCATTCGTTTTATCCTTTGTTGATCGGAATTGTAGCTAGCGTAAGCTATCCACTCAAAAAGCTATCAACACCGTTAAACTACAAAATCCCTGGCTAACGTGCATTGCCATACAGGTTACCCATTTTATATGTGGTCAACGTGTGTAGATGACTAGCTATGTTGTAACTAGGAGTTAACTAGCTAACGTATGTGCTGGCGAGGAAGAAAGAGAAACGTCTGCCACTGGTGGTTTTCTTTTTGCATGTAGCCACGGCACTAACGTTAGCCCGCTAGCTAACTTCCTTAGCTACTAGCTAGTTAAACTCCAGATAAGTAAAGCAGCAGCATGCTGCTATAATTGTGGAAAGATTTGGCTTAACGAGGTAGCTAATCATTCTGTTCCTTCTCTTTTTCAGTATGGGAGATGTTGCAGTTGGTGTGAAGGTAAGCTTCAGCCCAATGTCCTCTCTATGGCAGGTAGGTTAGAGTGTTGGGCCAGTAACCGAAAGGTTGCTGGCTCGAATCCTGGAGCTGACAAGGTACAAATCTGTCGTTCTGCCCCTGAACCAGGCAGTTAACCCCCTGTTCCCCGGTAGGCCGTCATTGTAAATAAGAACTTGCCTAGTTAAGTAAAGGTTAAATATATTTATTTATTTTATGGCAAAGGTTAAAGCTAGTTAGATACATGGAAAACATATCTTGAAATTCCCTTTCATTGCTATGGCAATACAAAAACCTTTTTTCTTACCCAGTTGAGTTGTTACATTAATCTGATGTAGCTTAATGTATCTCACGCTGGTCAAGGTTTGCCTCCATCCAGTTTTTCGACCGCTAGAGTACTTTATGGGCAGATACCTAACACGGACACACAACTCAAATTTACCTCTCTCCCATTGACAACAATTGTTAAAAAAAAGTTGTGCTTTCAAGTCAGGATCTTGGCATAGGCCTACTGGTATGAGTACAGAATCCTAAATGTAACTTACTACTGTTGAGAGAGTATGTAGTATTGGGTCCAAAAAATATGGCTACATTTCAACTCCTCATTTCTAGCTTTCATGATATTAGAACAACACTAACTAAATATGAACAACGTAAGGTGATTCTGTTTAGGGAGAAATTTGTTCTCTTATAAATGCTTTGTGATCCTGTACCCTTCCAACTTGATTTGTGTCCAATAACCCTTGTTCCCTCTGGTGCAAAACAAAGGTAACTTTCTCTAATGGAAATACTCTTTATAACAAACCTGGGCTTTGCCTCTGTTTATTTCATCAATGTTTCGTGTCCAAAATAAAGTTTGCTTTGAGAAGCATTCCTTTCAGTTACATTCCCAACCCTGGTGTGAATTAGCCTTGGCCTAGTTGTCACGTTTTTAAGCTAGACAACTTACTAAAATGTATTTGTGGACTCTGGCCCTACAGAGTTATTGCGTCTATACATTTTGTTAGAGATAAAGAACAATTCAGACAAAAAGAGAAAAAAGCTTAAGACCCAGGCCTGTTAGATAGTTGGGTCTCTATTTGCACCAGGCATAGTATTGCTGTCCCGTCTGTCAGTTTTAGCGGGACGCTGAGCGCGTCAGCCACCAACTGCAGCCCAGCGGACAGACGGCTCAGAGCCTTCGGGGATTTCCCAGATGAAATGACATGCCTGACATCTTGAGACTCCATGAGATTAAACTGACTGACACTAGAAAAAAGAGAACGAGGCGTGGTGTTTTAGGTCCCCCATCTGTTTTCTCTAACTGTCCGGAGAGAGAGAGAGAGCTGTATTTCATTGTTGTCTTTCAAGGGCTCTGCTTGCTCTCAATTTCATTCTCTCACTTTCTCTCTCCCCCTCTTTCTTTCTTTCTCTCTTTCTTTCTCTCGCTTTGTTTTCTTTCTCCAGAGAGGATCAGATGAGCTGATGTCAACCAGTGTCTACAACAGTGGATCTGACATGAGCAGTATCAGTGGTAAGTTTGGGGTTCCCTTTTCTTTCCTAAGACCTCTCTGAAAGGTTATTTGCATAAGTAATTTGACCGTGTTCCAACGGCATTCAAATAAGTCAAAGGATTAATGAATGTTTGAAGTAGAACGGCTGTATTGGTCAATGTCTTCCTCACGGGAGGTGTTTCAGTATGTGTAGGTCGTTACACGCTAGCATGTGACTGAAATAGAGATGCTGTGGATTTCGATAGGCTATATCTCTTCAGGACATAGCTGTAATATCTTAGAGAAACTATAGTAAGGTATTTAAAATAAAATAAAAATTACGGGCAAGTCAGTTAAGAACAAATTCTTATTTACAATGACGGCCTACTGGGGAACAGTGGGTTAACTTCCTTGTTCAGGGGCAGAACGACCGATTTTTACCTTGTCAGCTCAGGGATTCGATCCAGCAACCTTTCGGTTACTGGCCCAACACTCTAACCACTAAGCTACCTGCCGCCGGGGCTGAAGAATATGAAGCCAGACACAGGTTGACTGAGAAAGTTTCTGTATTAATGTAACTTAAAATCCTTTATCTAGAAAGCCTCAACAAAACATTAGGAGCACCTGCTCTTTCCATGACATAGACTGACCAGGTGAAAGCTATGGTCCCTTATTGATGTCACCTGTTAAATCTATTTCAGTCAGTGTAGGTGAAGGGGAGGAGACAGGTTAAAGAAGGATTTTTAAGCCTTGAGACAATTGAGACATTGTGTATGTGTGCCATTCAGAGGGTGAATGGGCAAGACAAACGATTTTAAGTGCCTTTGAACGGGGTATGGTAGTCGGTGCCAGGTGTACCGGTTTGAGTGTGTCAAGAATTGCAATGCTGCTGGGTTTTTCATGCTCAACTGTTTCCAGTGTATATCAAGAATTGTCCAACACCCAAAGGACATTCAGCCAAGTGGACACAACTGTGGGAAGCATTTAAATCAACATGGGCCAGCATCCCTGTAAAACGTTTTCAAAACCTTGTAGAGTCCATGCCCTGATGAATTGAGGCTGTTCTGTCGGCAAAAGAGGGGGGGTTCCTAATGTTTTGTACATTCAGTGTATATTGCATTCAGATGCTAAATATAGTATTATACTTTAAATGTTTGAGAATGAAACACTAATACTGAAGTTCAGCTATGACTTGTGTTCATCCGTTGTAAGAGGATGGAGTCTGGTGTTCATTCCGTGCTCCTCTCAAGTAAGTGGGTGTTTGTGCTTTCTGGGGGGTGGCTTTAGAGCAGAGCAGGATTGGGACAATAAAAGCTATCTTTTCTTCTATCTAGATGTTACAGCCAATGGGAGCGACAGTAAATCCAATGGGAGCGACAGTAAAAAGCTGAGAGTGGAAGACCGGATGGAGGCTCCTCCCTCTCGTGTGCTGCACATCAGAAAACTGCCCAATGAAACTTCAGAATCGGAGGTCATTGCCCTGGGGTTACCTTTCGGGAAGGTCACAAATATCCTGACGCTTAAGGGGAAAAACCAGGTGAGTGTGCCTAGATAGGAGACCAGGCGATCAGCAAGGTTTTACTCTGCCCAAAATCTATACGAAAAATAAGCCCACAATGTGAGGAATTTTTGTATGTAGGTCAATGAGTGTCGAATTTGGTTAATAAAAAATGTAATTGCTAATTTGCTACGTGAGCTCTATTTGATCTAATAGAAGTTAGGTAATGGTTAGGTTGTTACAAATGCACTGATATATATATATAAGTGGACACGTGGCATTTTGCAAGTGGGGAGAGGGCGAGGGAGGTTTGAGGAGGGGGCTTGGCTTGAAACGCTGGGCATCTTGTTATGAATTAGGTCCACACAGTTATACTTACCGAGGATTGGCTTCTATGACGGAACTTTTAACTTCTGAAAGTTAACGTTGGACTAACAAGCTTGTATGCAGAGTGGCACCAGAATTAAAATAAAAACATATTTTTGGAGTTAATAAATCCAATTTAAATGTTACCTTTATTTAACTACGCAAGTCAGATAAGAACAAATTCTTATTTACAATGACGGCCAAACCTGGACGATGCTGGGCCAATTGTGCGCCGCCCTATGGGAAACCTGATCACAGCCAGTTGTGATACAGCCTGGATTCGAACCAGGGTCTGTAGTGACACCTCTAGCACTGAGATGCAGTGCCTTAGACCGCTGCGCCACTCGGGAACCCAATCATGTCTTCTCTAATAAAAAATCACTGGTTGACCAAAAAAAAAAAAAATCTCTCCCTAATTTCTGAATCAAGTAATGACAATAGGCTATAGTAGCATATGCTTCGGAGGGGCAGGTAGCCTACACAGGCATAAACACTGGCAAAGATTTTCAGCTGGCAGGCAGACGCTGGTATATTTTTCTGAGTGACAGAATAAGGGCTTTGCATAGGCACTATGTTGTTAATAACTGGTTCCCATGCTTTTAAAATAAAGGTTCTTTTCTGTAACAGTATAGATCACTTTCGTTCCTGGTTCTGATTCTGTTCCTTGACAAATGTATTTTTCTGTTCTTTTCCTTGAACCGGTTCCAACCCCTGCTTGAAAGAGGAGTTGTCCTCAATGGCGCTGCCCCAGCTGTCACAAACACTAATATGGCCCAATAACAAAGATACTATGGCCTGTAGTTCACATGCGTATCTGCCCTCTCATTGGCTAGAATGGTCCCACCTGATCTCGCCTGCCTTCCATCTTTGAGGACATCTATTTCCATTGTTACAGAGGTCAGTCCACTGTCCTGTCAATTTAATAGACGATCTTTGGCCCAGAATAATACAGCAGCCAATTTAGATTGTTCTTTGTCAGGGGCTTGCCAGTCTATCTTTCAAGGAGTAGGCTATGTTCGGTTGGCCGTTTGTCCTTTCTTGTGTGACCTCTTGTCTGAGTCATAATTGCCTGTGTTTTAATCCATTGGTATTGCTTGTCACAAGGATTAACAAAAAAAAAAAAAACATGAGCTGTGTTTGTTTGTCTGACATGAATGTCGTGTTTACAATTTTGTTGCGTTAATCGCCATGTTTTCTTCGTTTATGTCCCACTCCCTGTCTATAAAGTATTTAATGATACCAGGGTTCCAGACTGCTACCATTTAATCACATTTTGCGACCCTTTGACTTGGCTTAGCAAGTAGAATTTGTTTAGGAGGCTAAAACCATGTTTTGGTCAAACCGTAAAGTACATTATCCGCATGATTCCTGTGATGAGTGTCTACCTGCCCCTGGTACCTGTTTCCTACTGATGCAGTCGTGCCAACCACTATTATTTCCCAGGGGGGAAAAATGCTCTCGGAGAAAGAAAAGCGTTTCGAATTGTATAACAAAATTGGCTGAAAAACACAGCTCTCCTGTTGTCACAGTTGAAGAAAGGAGCTTATCAGTTTTCTGTATGTATGAATACTTTTTTTTTCTTCTCTGCTCTCAATTTTGAGCTCGATAGCAACTATCTTACAACCAAGATATATGATATGGCTTTGAGATACGGAGCAAGCGACCTGCGCATTTGATCTTTGCGATTTCATAGGCCTTCATTGAGTGGTAGACTACAACGGCATTGTTCTTTTAGACATAAACAAAATGTATTGTTAGCTTAATACATGGCTACTAGCAGTGAGTATTATATTTACAGTTAGCCATCTAGCTAATGTGTTTTAGTTATTCCGGTGGAGAATTATCTCTAAAATAAATTTGAATATGATATTAGTGCACATAAAGATGTAGGCAAATTCATTTTATTGAACATAAAAAAAACAATAATATTAGGAGTAAAATATTATAAAAATATACAAAACGTTTTTTTGGGGGGGGGGTGTGACCAAATCGTAGGCTGGTGCCTCCAACTGGAAAAACTTGGTGCCACCAGGGGAAAATGTTACCCTGGAACCTTGGATACAGACATGGTACAGTTTCATTGAACTGTATCATAAGACTTAGGATGCCATTGGGTATATAGCCTAACAGAAGTCTAAATGCTGTTCCTATCTATTGGTCTTCAGGCTTTCTTGGAGCTGGGGACAGAGGAAGCAGCAATAACCATGATCAACTACTACTCTACTGTAACACCGCATGTTCGGAACGTCCCCGTATTCATCCAGTATTCCAACCACAAAGCACTCAAAACAGATAGTGGAAACCAGCGGGCCCAGGCGGTCCTGCAGGCGGTGTCAGCGGTCCAAGGAGGAGGTACTCCTACGTCAGGCTCCATTGTAGATCTAACCGCTGCATCAAGCCCTGTGCTCAGAATAATCATTGACAACATGTTCTACCCAGTCACTCTGGATGTGCTGCAGCAGGTAACCAACAATTCCCTATGTATTTTTAGTTTTTCTAATAGGTTTGTCAGAGGGCAGATTTATGAATGCAAATACACATTTTTTTTCTTGTGGTTATCCTCCATTTTGTACAGACGTGATCCGAATCAATGGCGCTCTACTGGATGGCAGCTGTTTTGCAAACTCCGACCAAACTTTGCTATTTGTGATTATTTTTGTTTCTTTTTGCTTTATTTTCATGCATTATTAAATGTATGCACTATTAATTCTTACAACCGATAATAACTTTTGAACATCAGACCAGCAGTTACTTACCCCAATTCCGGCTTCAACTTCTACTCATCTTCCCTGGGCTCTCTCTGTAATTCTGACCCAATTTTCGGGCTACCCAAGCGAAAACGCCGGCATTGGAGGCAAAAGGGGGTGGAGAATCCTGGTGAGATAAAGGTAAAACCGGCCACCTCTGCCCAACCCGCTGGCCAACATAGTCACTTGACAATAAGATGGATGACCTCCGATCGCAGATTTTCTACCAACAAGACTCGAAACGCCCCCATCAACAGGGCTGCAGTGGAGCAGGTCGAGAGCTTCGAGTTCCTTGGTGTCCATCACTAAAGACTTAAAATGGTCCAAAGAAGGCACAACAGCATTAAGACAGATAAAAATGGGCCCCTCAAATCCTCTGTACCATTGAGAGCATTTTGACTGGCTGCATCACTGCCTGGTATGGCAATAGCATCTCCCTCGATTGCATGGTTCCACAGAGGGTGTTGTGGACAGCCCTGTACATCACTTGGGCCGAGCTCCCTGCCATCCATGAGGTGTGGTAGGAAGACTCGCAAAATCATTATACTCCAACCACGAATGGGGGGGGGGCAGAATCCCAGTGGAGAGAGGGGAACCGGCCAGGCAGAGACAGTGCCTTGCCATTCACTTTGTTATTGATTATTGCACTGTTGGGTTTTGAGTTTGCATGAAAGGCATTTCACTGTACTTACATTACAACTTGAAACTTGACTCTCTTCTGCCCTTTTATCTCATTGCAAAATGAGGATGTTTTTTGACAAGTAGTTTAATATTCCATTTGATAGTTAAACATCAGCTATTTCGTAGAGGTTGTATTTTCAATGTTTTTGTATTGCTGTTTTTTTTTGGGGGGTGGGGGTCAGATCTTCTCAAAGTTTGGCACGGTCATGAAGATAATCACATTCACCAAGAACAATCAGTTCCAGGCTCTGCTGCAGTTCAACGACCCACCGACCGCCCAGCAAGCCAAAATAGTGAGTGGGACTTCTCATAGTACATAACAAATTGATAATGAACAGAGTTTTATTATTTCGTTGCACGTTGGTGTATATGTAAATTTGTCTAGTTGCTGTTTCGCGAAGATTTCCAATATACTTCACTTATCATTACATATACTCCACTGGAATCGTTTCATTGTTCCTCAGGCCCTGGATGGTCAGAACATCTACAACTCGTGCTGTACGCTCCGCATCGACTACTCCAAGCTGGTCAACCTGAACGTCAAGTACAACAACGACAAGAGCCGTGACTACACACGGCCAGAGCTCCCTGCAGGGGACGGACAGCCTGCCATGGACCCCAACATGGCTGCTGCCTTCCAAGGCAAGGACTCCAACTCTCTGCTCGGTAAGATCCCAGGTAGTTGTCGTCCCCCCCCCCCCCCTCTCTGCTCGGTTAGATCCCGGGTAGAACCCCCCCTCTCCTCTCTGCTCGGTTAGATCCCGGGTAGAACCTCCTCTCTCCTCTCTGCTCGGTTAGATCCCGGGTAGAACCCCCCCCTCTCCTCTCTCTGCTCGGTTAGATCCCGGGTAGAACCCCCCCCTCTCCTCTCTCTGCTCGGTTAGATCCCGGGTAGAACCCCCCCTCTCCTCTCTCTGCTCGGTTAGATCCCGGGTAGAACCCCCCCCTCTCCTCTCTGCTCGGTTAGATCCCGGGTAGAACCTCCTCTCTGCTCGGTTAGATCCCGGGTAGAACCCCCCTCTCCTCTCTGCTCGGTTAGATCCCGGGTAGAACCCCACTCTCCTCTCTCTGCTCGGTTAGATCCCGGGTAGAACCCCCCCCCCTCTCCTCTCTCTGCTCGGTTAGATCCCGGGTAGAACCCCCCCTCTCCTCTCTCTGCTCGGTTAGATCCCGGGTAGAACCCCCCTCTCCTCTCTCTGCTCGGTTAGATCCCGGGTAGAACCCCCCCCTCTCCTCTCTCTGCTCGGTTAGATCCCGGGTAGAACCCCCCTCTCCTCTCTGCTCGGTTAGATCCCGGGTAGAACCCCCCCCTCTCCTCTCTCTGCTCGGTTAGATCCCGGGTAGAACCCCCCCCCTCTCCTCTCTCTGCTCGGTTAGATCCCGGGTAGAACCCCCCCCTCTCCTCTCTCTGCTCGGTTAGATCCCGGGTAGAACCTCTCCTCTCTCTGCTCGGTTAGATCCCGGGTAGAACCTCTCCTCTCTGCTTGGTTAGATCCCGGGTAGAACCCCCCTCCTCTCTCTGCTCGGTTAGAACCCCCCTCTCCTCTCTCTGCTCGGTTAGAACCCCCCTCTCCTCTCTCTGCTCGGTTAGAACCCCCCCCCCCCCCCCCCCCCCCCCGGCGTGTTCTTTGGGGCTCTTGGCGTTAGGAAGTTGGAAGCGTGACACTGGTTTAGGGGCGAGCTCTGCTTTTTACATCTCTGGTTCTGTGAGATCTATCTGTCTCTCTGCTCATGTTTGTTAACATGGTCCTTGTCTAGTGTCAGGTGGAATCACTATTGCTGGACTGTCTGTATCCGTCTGTACCTGACTGCCAGGGAAATCATTCTTTTTTTTTTTTACCTCGCCCAGGTCTCTGGGTGGGCGGAGTTTGCATATTTTCCACCATTCTGTTGGTCCTAAAGGGAAATCTCTGCCCTCACTAGCCCAGGGTGAGCGGAATTCATCCTCGGCTTCGTATGTTGGGTCTAACTCCTGACCGCTCTGACCTCTCCAGGTGGCCTGAGCCCGCTGAATGCTGCAGCAGCGGCTGCTGCTGCTGCGGGGAGGGTAGCTCTGTCTGGTCACTCTGGCTCCAGCGGCGTGCTCCTGGCCTCCAACCTCAACGAAGAGGTCAGTAATGATCCATCTACCCCCTCCAGACATAGGCCAAACTCTTATCACAAACCAAAACTCTCACTCTCTCTCCTCTCTCTCCTCTCCATAAAAATGTCGAAGCCTGCCAGTGCAGACTGAGCCTCTCTCTTTCTCATCTGTCTGCCATGTTAACACTCTAATCTCACTCTAATCTCTCTCTCACTCCTCTCTGCCGTGTTGAGATGAAGCTGGTTAACACTCATCTCTCCTCTCTCTGCCATGTTGAGATGAAGCTGGTTAACACTCATCTCTCTTCTCTCTGCCATGTCAACACACTCATCTTTTCTCTCTGCCGTGTTGAGATGAAGCTGGTTAACACTCATCTCTCCTCTCTCTGCCATGTTGAGATGAAGCTGGTTAACACACACATCTCTCCTCTCTCTGCCATGTCAACACACTCATCTTTTCTCTCTGCCGTGTTGAGATGAAGCTGGTTAACACTCATCTCTCCGCCGTGTTAACTCTCCTCTCTATGACATATTAACGCTCTCATCCCTCTGCCATGTTGAGCTGAAGCTGGTTAATACTAGTTAGAGGTCGGCCGATTATGATTTTTTTCAACGCCGATACCGATTATTGGAGGACCCGCCAAAAAAAAGCCGATACCGATTAATCGGCCGATTCTTTTCCATTTTTTTATGGAATGACAATTACAACAATACTGAATGAACACTTATTTTAACTTAATATAATACATCAATAAAATCAATTTAGCCTCAAATAAATAATGAAACATTTTCAATTTGGTTTAAATAATGCAAAACAAAGTATTGGAGAAGAAAGTAAAAGTGCAATATGTGCCATGTAAGAAAGCTAATGTTTAAGTGCCTTGCTCAGAACATGAGAACATATGAAAGCTAGTGGTTCCTTTTAACATGAGTCTTCAATATTCCCAGGTAAGAAGTTTTAGGTTGTAGTTATTATAGGACTACTTCTCTCTATACGATTTGTATTTCATATACCTTTGACTATTGGATGTTCTTAGAGGCACTTTAGTATTGCCAGTGTAATGGTATAGCTTCCGTCCCTCTCCTCGCTCCTACCTGGGCTCAAACCAGGAACACATCGACAACAGCCACCCTCGAAGCAGCGTTACCCATGTAGAGGAAGGGAAACAACTACTCCAAGTCTCAGAGCGAGTGACGTTTGAAACGCTATTAGCGTGCACCCGCTAACTAGCTAGCCATTTCACATCGGATACACCAGCCTAATCTTAGGAGTTGATAGGCTTGAAGGGGTGGGTATAATTTGTGGAACGTTCCAACAGGAATCTGTTCCAAAAAACTTAAAGTAAAAGGTTGCCAACCAACAACGCATACAAAGTAGCAACACATACAAACCAAGCTAACTAGCTGCCGAATAGGCATCAACTCACCACGTAGCTTATTCTTAATGTCTGTCCATAGGCAAACAGACATGTGAGGACAGACATTTTTCGGAATAAACGTGATGAGTGAAAAACGCAATGAAATAGACCACTCCCTACCCGGTATCTTATTCTGCCGCTATACAACTTTGTATGCGTTGTTTTTTGGAAACCTTGTTATTTACGAAGTGTTTGGAATAGATTCCTGTTGGAACGTTCCACAAATTATACCCACTCAGGTTGAAGTCATAAACAGCGCAATGCTTGAAGCACAGCGAAGGGCTGTTTGAATGAATGCTTACGAGCCTGCTGCTGCTGCCTACCACCGCTCAGTCAGACTGCTCTATCAAATCATAGACTTAATTATAATATAATAATCACACAGAAATACGAGCCTTGGGTCATTAATAATATGGTCAAATCTGGAAACTATCATCTCGAAAACAAACGTTTTTTTCTTTCAGTGACATACGGAACCGTTCCGTATTTTATCTAACGGGTGACTAAGTCTAAATATTCCTGTTAGGCATTGATGTTTATGGTTAGGTACATTGGTGCAACGACAGTACTTTTTTCGCAAATGCGCTTGTTAAATCAACACCCGTTTGTCGAAGTAGGCTGTGATTCAATGAAAATTAACAGGCACCGCATCGATCATATGCAACGCAGGACACGTTAGATAAACTAGTAATATCATCAACCATTGTGTAGTTAACTAGTGATTACGTTAAGATTGATCGTTTTTTTTATAAGTCTAATGCTAGCTAGCAACTTACCTTTGCTTCTTGCTGCCCTCGCGTAACAGGTAGTCAGCCTGTTAATCCTTGTGGAGTGTAATGTAAGGCAGGTGGTTAGAGCGTTGGACTGGTAACCGAAGGTTGCAGAAACGAATCCCCCCTGAACAAGGCAGTTAACCCCCGTTTCTAGGCTGTCATTGTAAATAAGAATGTGTTCTTAATCTGACTTGCCTAGTTAAATAAAGGTGTAAAAAGATAAAGACTAAAAAATCGGCAAATCGGTGGCCAAAAATTCCGATTACCGATTGTTATGAAAGCTTGAAATCGTCCCTAATTAATCGGCCATTCCGATTAATCGGTCGACCTCTAATACTAATCTCTCCTCACTCTGCCATGTTGAGCTGAAGCTGGTTAACTCTCCTATTCTCTCTCTCCTTTTGTCGTACTGAACTGAAATGTAACTGTCTCCTCTCCTGACTTTACCTCTCTGTCTCTATGGAGACGACCCCGTATTTCAGATACTTAGACTTGCAGTTATTTATTTTTTGTTGGCCCCCACACCCTGTTGACGTGTGTCTGTGGGGTCAAACAGGATCTATGGATGCCAAAGTGCTTCCAGGTGGTTTTATGTCTGTTCTTGCATGTCGATGATACTAAACAGAGATTTGACTGCATGTTCTTTCTACTACTTATCTTCATTTCATACCCTTTACTACGCACCGAATGATCCTGGACTTCATGCGCTAGCCTATCGCATGCCTTTTTGTTTCTTCATTGCTAGACTATAACTCCTATGATTTGTGATTTTGACATTGACTGTACCTTACCCATGTTTGTCAAGGGGATGATTTACATTTGGCCCAGATTATTTGCTCGTTTAGTTGTGATAAAGTACATGAACCAGTCAGTCTGACCAAACTCCTGCATCATTTCCTGTGTACTGACCTGTATTTTAATTTGTCTCCCTCCCTCACTTTGTTTTTTACATTTACATTTTCCTTCCCTCCCTCCCTCCTTCCCTCCCCACCTACTTAACCTACATCTCTCTCTCTCTCCCTTCTCTCCCTACCTACCCACCCACCCTTCATCCCTCTCTCTCTCTCCCTCCCTCCCCAACTACCTACCCTTCATCCCTCTCTCGCACTCTCCCTCCCTTCCCCAACTACCTACCCTTCATCCCTCCCCCATCTCGCGCTCTCTCTCCTCCATCCATCCCTCCATCTCTATAACCCCCCTGCTCATGCTTGGTGCTTGAACAAAACCTGTTCCCTTGGACCAACTTTCATCCCCAAATTAACTGCCTTGAACCATATACTCCATGACCACCGTCACCATTCTACGGGAAACCACCCTTCTCCGTTATGGATGATCTGTCCATCTCCGCTCTCTACCTCCGCTCCGACTCTTCTACCTGTCTTCCTGTCTTCTGCTGCTTGCTCTCTTCTCCTCTTCTAAAGATGGTTACGCCCCAAAGTCTGTTTACTCTCTTCGGTATGTTGTTGTTAGCTCTCTGTTGCTTTTCTGTTAATGCTTATTTCTGTTCTAAAGAGACATTCACTTTTTATTTAGTTCATTTCCATATTGCAGTAATTGTTTTGACTTGTAGTTTTTGTTGTTCCTCTGTTACATTGGTTTGGTTCTCTGTCTCTTTGGCTATCGAAATTGATCCATCCATAGATTTGTGTTAATGCATGGTACATTGATTTGGCATAGCCTGTACAGTAGTTTAATTAGCCAAACATGTCATTAACTTATCTGTGTATGGGGTGTCTCAATCTGTCCTTTATACACACACACACCTCTTGTCAACTCTCTTCAAATGTTAATTCTGATGAATGATCTCTAGCCTACATTCACTCTCTCTATCTAGCCTCTTACTCTGTCTCTGCCTTGCCTAAACTTTCCCTCTATCTCAAGTGCTAAAGTGTTTCCTCACTGTCTCCTCTTCCTCCTCCTCTTCCTCGCCCTCCTCTCGTCTGCTCATGACTTTAACCTAGGGGTGTATGGTGATGCCCAGAGGGTGAAGATCCTCTACAATAAGAAAGACAGTGCTCTGATACAGATGGCTGATGCCAACCAAGCCCAGCTAGGTAAGACCACGGCCCCGGCTAGCTAGGTAAGGCCCCGGCTAGCTAGGTAAGGCCCCGGCTAGCTAGGTAAGGCCCCGGCTAGCTAGGTAAGGCCCCGGCTAGCTAGGTAAGGCCCCGGCTAGCTAGGTAAGGCCCCGGCTAGCTAGGTAAGGCCCCGGCTAGCTAGGTAAGGCCCCGGCTAGCTAGGTAAGGCCCCGGCTAGCTAGGTAAGGCCCCGGCTAGCTAGGTAAGGCCCCGGCTAGCTAGGTAAGGCCCCGGCCCCGGCTAGGTAACATGGTCCTCCTCCTCCATTGTCTCATGTTTATTGACTGTTTAAAAAGGACATCTCCCCAGATTTATTTAGTGTCTAGTTGATTGATTGTTCCATTCTTTTTGAAGTAGATTCTCTCCTAAATGCAGGGGGGGTGATTGCCTTGGGACACAGTACTGCTGTATAAAAACTCACTCGGTACAAATGAAATACTTCCAGCTATGAGTCACCTGAATGGACAGAAGATGCATGGGAAAGCCATCAGGGTGGCTCTGTCTAAGCACACCTCAGTGCAGCTGCCCAGGGATGGACTGGATGACCAGGGCCTCACCAAGGACTTCACTAACTCACCCCTGCACCGCTTCAAGAAGCCTGGCTCCAAGAACTTTCAGAATATTTTCCCTCCCACCACCACTCTTCACCTCTCCAACATCCCGTAAGTCTACCACTACACACTGATCTTAGAACAGTTTTGTATTAGCTCATAATGGTTATTGTTAGTTATTTGGAGATTATAAGCACATCCTGTGTCAGTGTATTCCCCCTAGACACTGACTTTAAGGACAGTTTTGTGCTTTCTCACTAGGATTTGGGGAGTGTAATCTGACCCTGGGGAAGGTAATCTGAGGCAACATCTATACCTGGAAGAAAAGTTAAAGGAACTTTATGTCTAGGGGAATACACCAACAGACAGAGGATCTGCTTACCATGTTCAAATCCTAACAATAACCATTATGAGTTCATACAAAACTCTTCTTAGATCAGTGAAGTCTTAGGTCTCCCGAGTGGCGCAGCGGTCCAAGGCACTGCATCTCAGTGCTAGAGGCGTCACTACAGACCCTGGTACGATTCCAGGCTGTATCACAACCGGTCGTGATTGGCAGTCCCATAGGGCGGCGCACAATTGGCCCAGCGTCGTCCGGGTTTGGCCCGGGGTAGGCCGTCATTGTAAAATAAGAATTTGTTCTTAACTGACATGACTAGTTAAAGAAAGGTAATGGTCTGGGTTGGCTGTGTCCTTTAGAATGCTAAGTTTACGTGTTTCCACAGAACGGACGTAACCGAGGAAGACCTCCGACTGCTGTTCTCCAACGCCGGGGGAACTGTGAACGCATTCAAGTTCTTCCAGTACGTCTCTCTTCACCGCTATAATAACAGAACTGAGCTACAGTTCTTCAATTGGTTGTGAATGAACTTGAGAATTGATTCCGACACTCCTTAGCTCTGTGGCTAGCTCCAGGGAGTGATGAGACTTGCTGAGCCTGTGTTCCTGTCTATTCTGTGTGGTGGTTGAGAGCAGAATATACACTACATTCTGAGGGAACAGTTTGGACAAATCCAAGTTGTATTTCAATGTGTTCAACCATCTTCTCTTCCCAGGGATCACAAAATGGCATTGCTCCAGATGTCGACGGTGGAAGAGGCCATCCAGGGTCTGATTGACCTCCACAACTACAACATGGGCGACAACCATCACCTGAGAGTCTCCTTCTCCAAATCCACCATCTAAACTTGCATAATGATCCTCCACAACATCCATCGCTTTCTATTTTTCCCTAGCAGATTTTGGCTGGCATTTGTTAACCCTGTTGACTCGTTCCAGACTCTGGGGACCACATTTTGACCTTATTGTTTTTCTTTTCATTGTTTCTTTCTAAGTGTTATTAGTCATTCCTTCAGAGAGAACCAGAAACTCAAAATCGGGGAAAGAAATTGTACTTATGTTTTGAGGACATTTTAACCCCTTCACCTGATTCCGACCCCTGTGTTAGTCCCATATCCCCTGATCCTGACCCCTGTGTTAATCCCATACCCCCTGATTCTGACCCCTGTATTAATCCCATAACCCCTGATCCTGACCCCTGTGTTAATCCCATAACCCCTGATCCTGACTCCTGTGTTAATCCCATAACCCCTGATCCTGACTCCTGTGTTAATCCCATACCCCCTGATCCTGACCCCTGTGTTAATCCCATAACCCCTGATCCTGACCCCTGTGTTAATCCCATAACCCCTGATCCTGACCCCTGTGTTAATCCCATACCCCCTGATCCTGACCCCTGTGTTAATCCCATAACCCCTGATCCTGACCCCTGTGTTAATCCCATAACCCATTTGTATGATCAGCAAACTATTTGCCTTTTCTACCTTCTCATTATGAAGGGTGGATGAGTGGACATGGGCGCCTCTTTTGACTATGATTAGTTCTACAAGATATGTGCCTTACCAGACTATCAACTCTTTTTACATCCAAATATTGACATTGAATCCCTGTCTGATTTTGAGGCACATTAATTTTGATGTGAAATTTAACATGATTTGTTTCTTCTTCTCCCGTGTCACTGTGGAGTTTGTAAGTTTCTGCCACCCAAGTTTTGCCTTTTTCAGTTGCTGTTCAATTTGTGGAGTCTTCTTTCGTTAAATTCACTGTGGTTGTTGTGGAGTGGGGAACAATATGAGATTGAAGTTGAATCAGTCTTTTATTTTTTTTTTGTAATTTCTTAGCTAATTTAGACCATGTTGCTTGAAGGTTTCTTGTAGACGAACAACCAACAATACCGATTTAACCCTAGTTATTTTTCCCATTTTTAGTTTAAACATTTACTAAAATAGTCTTAATGTTGCTATTCTTTATAGGTTTTTACTTTCCTTTGTTTTTCATCACATTCATGTACATGGGTAGGAGGTAAGTGGTTTTCTAAGCTCTTTCTAGTTCTTGGAATAAAACATACATTTGTAATACTTTACTAATTAGAACTGCACTTAACTGTCACAATATTGTCATACACACGACAAAAGCAAATATCATGACAATATTATGACTGTTTTTGTGACAAATAAAATTTTACCAAAAATCTGCTGTTGGAAGAGGTTAGTGAAATAACCTGTTATGACGTCAACGTGTTGCTGTTAAGAGGGACAACCCTGGTTGGGACCAAAGTTTGTGCCTTTTAGTCTTTAATTTACAGTTGTATCACAAAGGAAATTAATCAACATTTGAATGAACCTCTCTGATATATTTTGTGTATCTGGGAGGAGAAAAAAAAATCGTTAATTTAAGGTACAGGACCTGATTCATTATCAACGACATTAATTCCTTCTACAGTTATTTTAAGCAGACCTATATATAATACCCACTCTTGTTTTAAGAATCCCACAACCTCAACTTGCTGGATAAACGTGTCTAGAAATGTATGTTTTCAAGAGGGGAAAAAGTCGTGTATATTTTCTATTTTATTTACATTTTTACATCTCTGGAAATGTAAGATTCAGATATAGTTTGGAAGCGGCACAATTAAAATAATTTTCTAACAAAGTCGGGAGATTTGGTCGGACTTGTTTCAAATGTTTCTCTTCTCTCGTGTGTGTGTTCTGCTTTTCCTCTGTAGCATGTTCAATAAACTTCTGTAGCTCTGTATCCACTTCTGTCTCTCTCTGCGACCTGCTCATCTTTTCTCTCCACTCTTGCTTATATTTTATTCAGATCCCCATTAGCTGTTACTAAAGAGCAGCTACTCTTCCTGGGGTCCACACAGAACATGACATTATACAGAACAATAATAGACAAGATAAGCACATTGCTTACCTTTACATCAGGAGTATAGCCTACCTGGCTGGCATGAAAATGAACCACGGGAAAAGCGTCCTCCATTCGCTATTTAAGTGCATAGTGTTACTTTTCCGAGACAGGTGCATGTATGTTTAGATAAGGTTTGTTTGTATCAACTAAAGTGGCCAAATAACTTCTTTAAAATGAAGCACATTAATCCGCTTTACAACCCGTGTAGAGCCTAACTGGCATACATAGGCGGCACGTGAGTTTCAAGTTTGGGGAAGATAATTTTCACCATAAAAATACACCTTTTATAATAAAGCATTATACGCATAATCACATTTTCGGTCACTTTTGAGAACAATATTTTCCCGCTAATTGATGTTATTTTGGAACATTCGCTCTAATAGCCTACAGCCGTGTGCGCAGTGCTGCGCTTATAATGGGAAGAAATAGCCTAATAGTTTAGTTGATCAACATTTTAAGCTAAACGTTCTGATCTGTTGCATCAGCCTCATTGCTTAAATGTTGTTGTTTTTGATGTGTTGTATAAATTTAAGATCTATTGCAACCGACAACTGTCCCAGATGTTTGGAATATTTATTGCACCGAATGACAAGCTGACCAATAGAATAGGTCAACTTTTGTACTACGGGGGATAGTAGATTGCTGTTCGTTAGGCCTACTCACCTTGTGGACAGTTCTTCTAGCATCTTCAATATACACCTTGGAATTCGATAAGATGGACCCAGCAGTTGTGTCCCGATGTGTCTGTCTTCACTTGGAGCCTACTTCATAGCTGAGATGCCTGTGAGAAGGACCTGATCATGTGATGGGCATTGGCTAACAAGAATTAAGATATCTGAGTGAGTCATGTAAGTGAGAGCTGCTTCAGGGAGATGGGAATTATTTGCATAAAGAAAAGATGGAGAAAAATGGTCGGGCTGCCTGCTGAGGATTCATAGGCCAGTGAGTAAACTTCCACTACAATCCATTCTATTGGCCAATGTGCAATCATTGGAAAACAAAATGGATGATATATGATCAAGACTCCTACCAACAGGACATTAAAAACTGTAATATCTTATGTTTCACCGAGTTCTGGCTGAATGACACACGGATAATATAGAGCTGGCGGGATTTTCCATGCATCGGCTGGACAGAGAAGCTACGTCTGGTAAGACGAGAAGCGGGGTGTTTCTATTTGTCAGCTGGTGCGCGATGTCTAATATTAAAGAAATCTCGAGGTATTGCTCGCATGAGGTAGAGTACCTTATGATAAGCTGTAGACCACATTATCTACCAAGAGATCTCTCATCTATATTATTCAAAAGCCGTCTTTTTACCACCACAAACCGATGCTGGCACTAAGACCGCACTCAACCAGCTGTATAAGGCCATAAACAAACAAGGAAATGCTCATCCAGAAGTGGCGCTCCTAGTGGTTGGGGACTTTAATACAGGCTAACTTAAATCCATTTTACCTCATTTCTACCACTTCGGTTGTGGCAGGGCTTGAAAACTATTACGGACTACAAAGGGAAACCCAGCCATGAGCTGCCCAGTGACGCAAGCCTACCAGTCAAGCTAAATGTCTTTTATGCTCACTTTGAGGCAAGCAACACTGAAGCATGCATGAGAGCACCAGCTGTTCCCTACGACTGTGTAATAACGCTCTCGGTAGCCGATGTGAGCAAGACCTTTAAACAGGTCAACATTCACAAAGCCGCGGGGCCAGACGGATTACCAGGATGTGTACTCAAAGCATGCGCGGACCAACTGGCAAGTGTCTTCACTGACATTTTCAACCTCTCCCTGACTGAGTGTGTAATACCAACATGTTTCAAGCAGACCACCATAATCCCTGTGCCCAAGGAAGAGAACGTAACCTGCCTAAATGATTACTGCCCCATGGCTGGTCATGGCTCACATCAACAGCATCATCCCGGATACTCGAGACCTACTGCAGTTTGCATACCGCCCCAACAGATCCACAGATGACGCAATCTCAACTGCACTCCACACTGCCCTTTCCCACCTGGACAAAAGGAACACCTATGTGAGAATGCTGTTCATTGACTACAGCTCAGCGCTCAACACCGTAGTGCCCACAAAGCTCAGACCCTGGGACCAAAAACCTCCCTCTGCAACTGGATCCTGTACTTCCTGATGGTCCTCCCCCAGGTGGTAAGGGTAGGCAACAACATTATCCTCAACACTGGGGCCCCTCAGGGGTGCGTGGTTAGTCCCCTCCTGTACTCCCTGTTAGCCCATGACTGCGTGGCCAAACACAACTCCAACACTATTATTAAGTTTGCCAATGACACAACAGTGCTACGCTTGATTACCTACAACGATGAGACAGCCTATAGGGAGGAGGTCAGAGACCTGGCAGTGTGGTGCAAGGACAACAACCTCTCCCTCAATCTGAGCAAGACTAAGGAGCTGATAGTGGTCTACAGGAAAAGGTGGGCCGTAGAGACCCGCATTAACATCGACGGGGCTGTAGTGGAGTGGGTCAAGAGTTTCAAGTTTCTTGTTGTCCACATCACCAACAAGCTATCATGGTCCAAACACACCAAAAAAGTTGGGAAGAGGGCATGACAACACCTTTTCCCCCTCAGGAGACTGAAAATATTTGGCATGGGTCCCCAGATCCTCAAAAAGTTCTACAGCTGCACCATTGAGAGCATCCTGACCGGTTGCATCACCGCCTGGTATGGCAACTGCTTGGCATCTGACCATAAGGCACTACAGAGGGTAGTGTGTACGGCCCAGTAAATCACTGGGGCCAAGCTTCCTGCCATCCAGGACCTATATACTAGGCATTGTCAGAGGAAAGCCCATAAAATTGTCAGACTTCAGTCACCCAGGTCATAGACTGTTTTCTCTGCTACCGCATGGCAAGCGGTACCGGAGCACCAAGTCTACGACCAAAAGGCTCCTTAACAGCTTCTACCCCAAGTAATAAGACTGCTGAAAAATTTATCAAATTGCCCCCCCCAAAATGTGTTTTTACACTGCTGCTACTCGCTGTTTATTATCTATGCATAGTCACTTTACCCCTAACTACATGAACAAATTACCTTGACTAACCTGTACCCCCACACATTGACTCTGTACCGGTACCCCCTGTATATAGCCTCCACATTGACTCGGTACCGGTACCCCCTGTATATAGCCTCCACATTGACTCGGTACCGGTACCCCCTGTATATAGCCTCCACATTGACTCTGTACCAGTACCCCCTGTATATAGCCTCCACATTGACTCTGTACCGTAATACCCTGTATATAGCCTACACATTGACTCAATACCGGTACCCCCTGTATATAGCCTCCACATTGACTCTGTACCGGTACCCCCTGTATATAGCCTCCACATTGACTCTGTACCGGTACCCCCTGTATATAGCCTCCACATTGACTCTGTACCGGTACCCCCTGTATATAGCCTCCACATTGACTCTGTACCGGTACCCCCTGTATATAGCCTCCACATTGACTCTGTACCGTAATACCCTGTATATAGCCTCCACATTGACTCAGTACCGGTACCCCCTGTATATAGCCTCCACATTGACTCTGTACCGTAATACCCTGTATATAGCCTACACATTGACTCAATACCGGTACCCCCTGTATATAGCCTCCACATTGACTCTGTACCGGTACCCCCTGTATATAGCCTCCACATTGACTCTGTACCGGTACCCCCTGTATATAGCCTCCACATTGACTCTGTACCGGTACCCCCTGTATATAGCCTCCACATTGACTCTGTACCGGTACCCCCTGTATATAGCCTCCACATTGACTCTGTACCGTAATACCCTGTATATAGCCTCCACATTGACTCTGTACCGGTACCCCCTGTATATAGCCTCCACATTGACTCTGTACCGGTACCCCCTGTATATAGCCTCCACATTGACTCTGTACCGGTACCCCCTGTATATAGCCTCCACATTGACTCGGTACCGGTACCCCCTGTATATAGCCTCCACATTGACTCTGTACCGGTACCCCCTGTATATAGCCTCCACATTGACTCGGTACCGGTACCCCCTGTATATAGCCTCCACATTGACTCTGTACCGTAATACCCTGTATATAGCCTCCACATTGACTCTGTACCGTAATACCCTGTATATAGCCTCCACATTGACTCAGTATCGGTACCACCTGTATATAGCCTCCACATTGACTCTGTACCGGTACCCCCTGTATATAGCCTCCACATTGACTCTGTACCGGTACCCCCTGTATATAGCCTCCACATTGACTCTGTACAAGTACCCCCTGTATATAGCCTCCACATTGACTCTGTACCGTAATACCCTGTATATAGCCTCCACATTGACTCTGTACCAGTACCCCCTGTATATAGCCTCCACACTGACTCTGTACCAGTACCCCCTGTATATAGCCTCCACATTGACTCTGTACCGGTACCCCCTGTATATAGCCTCCACATTGACTCTGTACCGGTACCCCCTGTATATAGCCTCCACACTGACTCGGTACCGGTACCCCCTGTATATAGCCTCCACACTGACTCGGTACCGGTACCCGCTGTATATAGCCTCCACACTGACTCGGTACCGGTACCCCCTGTATATAGTCTCCACACTGACTCGGTACCGGTACCCCCTGTATATAGTCTCCACACTGACTCGGTACCGGTACCCCCTGTGTATAGCCTCCACATTGACTCGGTACCGGTACCCCCTGTATATAGCCTCCACATTGACTCGGTACCGGTACCCCCTGTATATAGCCTCCACATTGACTCTGTACCGTAATACCCTGTATATAGCCTCCACATTGACTCTGTACCGGTACCCCCTGTATATAGCCTCCACATTGACTCTGTACCGGTACCCCCTGTATATAGCCTCCACATTGACTCTGTACCGGTACCCCCTGTATATAGCCTCCACATTGACTCTGTACCGGTACCCCCTGTATATAGCCTCCACATTGACTCAGTACCGGTACCCCCTGTATATAGCCTCCACATTGACTCGGTACCGGTACCCCCTGTATATAGCCTCCACATTGACTCGGTACCGGTACCCCCTGTTATATAGCCTCCACATTGACTCTGTACCAGTACCCCCTGTATATAGCCTCCACATTGACTCTGTACCGTAATACCCTGTATATAGCCTCCACATTGACTCAGTACCGGTACCCCCTGTATATAGCCTCCACATTGACTCTGTACCGATACCCCCTGTATATAGCCTCCACATTGACTCTGTACCAGTACCCCCTGTATATAGCCTCCACATTGACTCTGTACCGTAATACCCTGTATATAGCCTCCACATTGACTCAGTACCGGTACCCCCTGTATATAGCCTCCACATTAACTCTGTACCGGTACCCCCTGTATATAGCCTCCACATTGACTCTGTACCGTAATACCCTGTATATAGCCTCCACATTGACTCTGTACCGGTACCCCCTCTATATAGCCTCCACATTGACTCTGTACCGGTACCCCCTGTATATAGCCTCCACATTGACTCTGTACCGGTACCCCCTGTATATAGCCTCCACATTGACTCGGTACCGGTACCCCCTGTATATAGCCTCCACATTGACTCGGTACCGGTACCCCCTGTATATAGCCTCCACATTGACTCTGTACCGGTACCCCTTGTATATAGCCTCCACATTGACTCGGTACCGGTACCCCCTGTATATAGCCTCCACATTGACTCTGTACCGTAATACCCTGTATATAGCCTCCACATTGACTCTGTACCGTAATACCCTGTATATAGCCTCCACATTGACTCTGTACTGGTACCCCCTGTATATAGCCTCCACATTGACTCTGTACCGGTACCCCCTGTATATAGCCTCCACATTGACTCTGTACCGGTACCCCCTGTATATAGCCTCCACATTGACTCTGTACCGGTACCCCCTGTATATAGCCTCCACATTGACTCTGTACCGTAATACCCTGTATATAACCTCCACATTGACTCTGTACCTGTACCCCCTGTATATTGCCTCCACATTGACTCTGTACCGGTACCCCCTGTATATAGCCTCCACATTGACTCTGTACCGTAATACCCTGTATATAGCCTCCACATTGACTCTGTCCCGTAATACCCTCTATATAGACTCCACATTGACTCTGTACCGGTACCCCCTGTATATAGCCTCCACATTGACTCTGTACTGGTACCCCCTGTATATAGCCTCCACATTGACTCTGTACCGTAATACCCTGTATATAGCCTCCACATTGACTCTGTACCGGTACCCCCTGTATATAGCCTCCACATTGACTCTGTACCGTAATACCCTGTATATAGCCTCCACATTGACTCTGTACCGTAATACCCTGTATATAGCCTCCACATTGACTCTGTACCGGTACCCCCTGTATATAGCCTCCACACTGACTCTGTACCGGTACCCCCTGTATATAGCCTCCACATTGACTCTGTACCGGTACCCCCTGTATATAGCCTCCACATTGACTCGGTACCGTAATACCCTGTATATAGCCTCCACATTGACTCTGTACAGTAATACCCTGTATATAGCCTCCACATTGACTCTGTACCGGTAACCCCTGTATATAGCCTCCACACTGACTCTGTACCAGTACCCCCTGTATATAGCCTCCACACTGACTCTGTACCGGTACCCCCTGTATATAGCCTCCACATTGACTCTGTACCGTAATACCCTGTATATAGCCTCCACATTGACTCTGTACCGGTACCCCCTGTATATAGCCTCCACATTGACTCTGTACCGGTACCCCCTGTATATAGCCTCCACATTGACTCTGTACCGGTACCCCCTGTATATAGCCTCCACATTGACTCGGTACCGGTACTCCCCTGTATATAGCCTCCACATTGACTCTGTACCGGTACCCCCTGTATATAGCCTCCACATTGACTCGGTACCGGTACCCCCTGTATATAGCCTCCACATTGACTCTGTACCGTAATACCCTGTATATAGCCTCCACATTGACTCTGTACCGTAATACCCTGTATATAGCCTCCACATTGACTCAGTATCGGTACCACCTGTATATAGCCTCCACATTGACTCTGTACCGGTACCCCCTGTATATAGCCTCCACATTGACTCTGTACCGGTACCCCCTGTATATAGCCTCCACATTGACTCTGTACAAGTACCCCCTGTATATAGCCTCCACATTGACTCTGTACCGTAATACCCTGTATATAGCCTCCACATTGACTCTGTACCAGTACCCCCTGTATATAGCCTCCACACTGACTCTGTACCAGTACCCCCTGTATATAGCCTCCACATTGACTCTGTACCGGTAACCCCCTGTATATAGCCTCCACATTGACTCTGTACCGGTACCCCCTGTATATAGCCTCCACACTGACTCGGTACCGGTACCCCCTGTATATAGCCTCCACACTGACTCGGTACCGGTACCCGCTGTATATAGCCTCCACACTGACTCGGTACCGGTACCCCCTGTATATAGTCTCCACACTGACTCGGTACCGGTACCCCCTGTATATAGTCTCCACACTGACTCGGTACCGGTACCCCCTGTGTATAGCCTCCACATTGACTCGGTACCGGTACTCCCCTGTATATAGCCTCCACATTGACTCGGTACCGGTACCCCCTGTATATAGCCTCCACATTGACTCTGTACCGTAATACCCTGTATATAGCCTCCACATTGACTCTGTACCGGTACCCCCTGTATATAGCCTCCACATTGACTCTGTACCGGTACCCCCTGTATATAGCCTCCACATTGACTCTGTACCGGTACCCCCTGTATATAGCCTCCACATTGACTCTGTACCGGTACCCCCTGTATATAGCCTCCACATTGACTCAGTACCGGTACCCCCTGTATATAGCCTCCACATTGACTCGGTACCGGTACCCCCTGTATATAGCCTCCACATTGACTCGGTACCGGTACCCCCTGTTATATAGCCTCCACATTGACTCTGTACCAGTACCCCCTGTATATAGCCTCCACATTGACTCTGTACCGTAATACCCTGTATATAGCCTCCACATTGACTCAGTACCGGTACCCCCTGTATATAGCCTCCACATTGACTCTGTACCGATACCCCCTGTATATAGCCTCCACATTGACTCTGTACCAGTACCCCCTGTATATAGCCTCCACATTGACTCTGTACCGTAATACCCTGTATATAGCCTCCACATTGACTCAGTACCGGTACCCCCTGTATATAGCCTCCACATTAACTCTGTACCGGTACCCCCTGTATATAGCCTCCACATTGACTCTGTACCGTAATACCCTGTATATAGCCTCCACATTGACTCTGTACCGGTACCCCCTCTATATAGCCTCCACATTGACTCTGTACCGGTACCCCCTGTATATAGCCTCCACATTGACTCTGTACCGGTACCCCCTGTATATAGCCTCCACATTGACTCGGTACCGGTACCCCCTGTATATAGCCTCCACATTGACTCGGTACCGGTACCCCCTGTATATAGCCTCCACATTGACTCTGTACCGGTACCCCTTGTATATAGCCTCCACATTGACTCGGTACCGGTACCCCCTGTATATAGCCTCCACATTGACTCTGTACCGTAATACCCTGTATATAGCCTCCACATTGACTCTGTACCGTAATACCCTGTATATAGCCTCCACATTGACTCTGTACCGGTACCCCCTGTATATAGCCTCCACATTGACTCTGTACCGGTACCCCCTGTATATAGCCTCCACATTGACTCTGTACCGGTACCCCCTGTATATAGCCTCCACATTGACTCTGTACCGGTACCCCCTGTATATAGCCTCCACATTGACTCTGTACCGTAATACCCTGTATATAACCTCCACATTGACTCTGTACCTGTACCCCCTGTATATTGCCTCCACATTGACTCTGTACCGGTACCCCCTGTATATAGCCTCCACATTGACTCTGTACCGTAATACCCTGTATATAGCCTCCACATTGACTCTGTCCCGTAATACCCTCTATATAGACTCCACATTGACTCTGTACCGGTACCCCCTGTATATAGCCTCCACATTGACTCTGTACTGGTACCCCCTGTATATAGCCTCCACATTGACTCTGTACCGTAATACCCTGTATATAGCCTCCACATTGACTCTGTACCGGTACCCCCTGTATATAGCCTCCACATTGACTCTGTACCGTAATACCCTGTATATAGCCTCCACATTGACTCTGTACCGTAATACCCTGTATATAGCCTCCACATTGACTCTGTACCGGTACCCCCTGTATATAGCCTCCACACTGACTCTGTACCGGTACCCCCTGTATATAGCCTCCACATTGACTCTGTACCGGTACCCCCTGTATATAGCCTCCACATTGACTCGGTACCGTAATACCCTGTATATAGCCTCCACATTGACTCTGTACAGTAATACCCTGTATATAGCCTCCACATTGACTCTGTACCGGTAACCCCTGTATATAGCCTCCACACTGACTCTGTACCAGTACCCCCTGTATATAGCCTCCACACTGACTCTGTACCGGTACCCCCTGTATATAGCCTCCACATTGACTCTGTACCGTAATACCCTGTATATAACCTCCACATTGACTCTGTACCGGTACCCCCTGTATATAGCCTCCACACTGACTCTGTACCGGTACCCCCTGTATATAGCCTCCACATTGACTCTGTACCGTAATACCCTGTATATAGCCTCCACATTGACTCTGTACCGTAATACCCTGTATATAGCCTCCACATTGACTCTGTACCGTAATACCCTGTATATAACCTCCACATTGACTCTGTACCGGTACCCCCTGTATATAGCCTCCACACTGACTCTGTACCGGTACCCCCTGTATATAGCCTCCACATTGACTCTGTACCGTAATACCCTGTATATAGCCTACACATTGACTCAATACCGGTACCCCCTGTATATAGCCTCCACATTGACTCTGTACCGGTACCCCCTGTATATAGCCTCCACATTGACTCTGTACCGGTACCCCCTGTATATAGCCTCCACATTGACTCTGTACCGGTACCCCCTGTATATAGCCTCCACATTGACTCTGTACCGGTACCCCCTGTATATAGCCTCCACATTGACTCTGTACCGTAATACCCTGTATATAGCCTCCACATTGACTCAGTACCGGTACCCCCTGTATATAGCCTCCACATTGACTCTGTACCGTAATACCCTGTATATAGCCTACACATTGACTCAATACCGGTACCCCCTGTATATAGCCTCCACATTGACTCTGTACCGGTACCCCCTGTATATAGCCTCCACATTGACTCTGTACCGGTACCCCCTGTATATAGCCTCCACATTGACTCTGTACCGGTACCCCCTGTATATAGCCTCCACATTGACTCTGTACCGGTACCCCCTGTATATAGCCTCCACATTGACTCTGTACCGTAATACCCTGTATATAGCCTCCACATTGACTCTGTACCGGTACCCCCTGTATATAGCCTCCACATTGACTCTGTACCGGTACCCCCTGTATATAGCCTCCACATTGACTCTGTACCGGTACCCCCTGTATATAGCCTCCACATTGACTCGGTACCGGTACCCCCTGTATATAGCCTCCACATTGACTCTGTACCGGTACCCCCTGTATATAGCCTCCACATTGACTCGGTACCGGTACCCCCTGTATATAGCCTCCACATTGACTCTGTACCGTAATACCCTGTATATAGCCTCCACATTGACTCTGTACCGTAATACCCTGTATATAGCCTCCACATTGACTCAGTATCGGTACCACCTGTATATAGCCTCCACATTGACTCTGTACCGGTACCCCCTGTATATAGCCTCCACATTGACTCTGTACCGGTACCCCCTGTATATAGCCTCCACATTGACTCTGTACAAGTACCCCCTGTATATAGCCTCCACATTGACTCTGTACCGTAATACCCTGTATATAGCCTCCACATTGACTCTGTACCAGTACCCCCTGTATATAGCCTCCACACTGACTCTGTACCAGTACCCCCTGTATATAGCCTCCACATTGACTCTGTACCGGTACCCCCTGTATATAGCCTCCACATTGACTCTGTACCGGTACCCCCTGTATATAGCCTCCACACTGACTCGGTACCGGTACCCCCTGTATATAGCCTCCACACTGACTCGGTACCGGTACCCGCTGTATATAGCCTCCACACTGACTCGGTACCGGTACCCCCTGTATATAGTCTCCACACTGACTCGGTACCGGTACCCCCTGTATATAGTCTCCACACTGACTCGGTACCGGTACCCCCTGTGTATAGCCTCCACATTGACTCGGTACCGGTACCCCCTGTATATAGCCTCCACATTGACTCGGTACCGGTACCCCCTGTATATAGCCTCCACATTGACTCTGTACCGTAATACCCTGTATATAGCCTCCACATTGACTCTGTACCGGTACCCCCTGTATATAGCCTCCACATTGACTCTGTACCGGTACCCCCTGTATATAGCCTCCACATTGACTCTGTACCGGTACCCCCTGTATATAGCCTCCACATTGACTCTGTACCGGTACCCCCTGTATATAGCCTCCACATTGACTCAGTACCGGTACCCCCTGTATATAGCCTCCACATTGACTCGGTACCGGTACCCCCTGTATATAGCCTCCACATTGACTCGGTACCGGTACCCCCTGTTATATAGCCTCCACATTGACTCTGTACCAGTACCCCCTGTATATAGCCTCCACATTGACTCTGTACCGTAATACCCTGTATATAGCCTCCACATTGACTCAGTACCGGTACCCCCTGTATATAGCCTCCACATTGACTCTGTACCGATACCCCCTGTATATAGCCTCCACATTGACTCTGTACCAGTACCCCCTGTATATAGCCTCCACATTGACTCTGTACCGTAATACCCTGTATATAGCCTCCACATTGACTCAGTACCGGTACCCCCTGTATATAGCCTCCACATTAACTCTGTACCGGTACCCCCTGTATATAGCCTCCACATTGACTCTGTACCGTAATACCCTGTATATAGCCTCCACATTGACTCTGTACCGGTACCCCCTCTATATAGCCTCCACATTGACTCTGTACCGGTACCCCCTGTATATAGCCTCCACATTGACTCTGTACCGGTACCCCCTGTATATAGCCTCCACATTGACTCGGTACCGGTACCCCCTGTATATAGCCTCCACATTGACTCGGTACCGGTACCCCCTGTATATAGCCTCCACATTGACTCTGTACCGGTACCCCTTGTATATAGCCTCCACATTGACTCGGTACCGGTACCCCCTGTATATAGCCTCCACATTGACTCTGTACCGTAATACCCTGTATATAGCCTCCACATTGACTCTGTACCGTAATACCCTGTATATAGCCTCCACATTGACTCTGTACCGGTACCCCCTGTATATAGCCTCCACATTGACTCTGTACCGGTACCCCCTGTATATAGCCTCCACATTGACTCTGTACCGGTACCCCCTGTATATAGCCTCCACATTGACTCTGTACCGGTACCCCCTGTATATAGCCTCCACATTGACTCTGTACCGTAATACCCTGTATATAACCTCCACATTGACTCTGTACCTGTACCCCCTGTATATTGCCTCCACATTGACTCTGTACCGGTACCCCCTGTATATAGCCTCCACATTGACTCTGTACCGTAATACCCTGTATATAGCCTCCACATTGACTCTGTCCCGTAATACCCTCTATATAGACTCCACATTGACTCTGTACCGGTACCCCCTGTATATAGCCTCCACATTGACTCTGTACTGGTACCCCCTGTATATAGCCTCCACATTGACTCTGTACCGTAATACCCTGTATATAGCCTCCACATTGACTCTGTACCGGTACCCCCTGTATATAGCCTCCACATTGACTCTGTACCGTAATACCCTGTATATAGCCTCCACATTGACTCTGTACCGTAATACCCTGTATATAGCCTCCACATTGACTCTGTACCGGTACCCCCTGTATATAGCCTCCACACTGACTCTGTACCGGTACCCCCTGTATATAGCCTCCACATTGACTCTGTACCGGTACCCCCTGTATATAGCCTCCACATTGACTCGGTACCGTAATACCCTGTATATAGCCTCCACATTGACTCTGTACAGTAATACCCTGTATATAGCCTCCACATTGACTCTGTACCGGTAACCCCTGTATATAGCCTCCACACTGACTCTGTACCAGTACCCCCTGTATATAGCCTCCACACTGACTCTGTACCGGTACCCCCTGTATATAGCCTCCACATTGACTCTGTACCGTAATACCCTGTATATAACCTCCACATTGACTCTGTACCGGTACCCCCTGTATATAGCCTCCACACTGACTCTGTACCGGTACCCCCTGTATATAGCCTCCACATTGACTCTGTACCGTAATACCCTGTATATAGCCTCCACATTGACTCTGTACCGTAATACCCTGTATATAGCCTCCACATTGACTCTGTACCGTAATACCCTGTATATAACCTCCACATTGACTCTGTACCGGTACCCCCTGTATATAGCCTCCACACTGACTCTGTACCGGTACCCCCTGTATATAGCCTCCACATTGACTCTGTACCGTAATACCCTGTATATAGCCTCCACATTGACTCTGTACCGTAATACCCTGTATATAACCTCCACATTGACTCTGTACCGGTACCCCCTGTATATAGCCTCCACACTGACTCTGTACCGGTACCCCCTGTATATAGCCTCCACATTGACTCTGTACCGTAATACCCTGTATATAGCCTCCACATTGACTCTGTACCGTAATACCCTGTATATAGTCTCCACATTGACTCTGTACCGGTACCCCCTGTATATAGCCTTCACATTGACTCTGTACCGTAATACCCTGTATATAGCCTCCACATTGACTCTGTACCGTAATACCCTGTATATAGTCTCCACATTGACTCTGTACCGGTACCCCCTGTATATAGCCTCCACATTGACTCTGTACCAGTACCCCCTGTATATAGCCTCCACATTGACTCTGTACCGTAATACCCTGTATATAACCTCCACATTGACTCTGTACCGGTACCCCCTGTATATAGCCTCCACACTGACTCTGTACCGGTACCCCCTGTATATAGCCTCCACATTGACTCTGTACCGTAATACCCTGTATATAGTCTCCACATTGACTCTGTACCGTAATACCCTGTATATAGCCTCCACATTGACTCTGTACCGTAATACCCTGTATATAACCTCCACATTGACTCTGTACCGGTACCCCCTGTATATAGCCTCCACACTGACTCTGTACCGGTACCCCCTGTATATAGCCTCCACATTGACTCTGTACCGTAATACCCTGTATATAACCTCCACATTGACTCTGTACCGGTACCCCCTGTATATAGCCTCCACACTGACTCTGTACCGGTACCCCCTGTATATAGCCTCCACATTGACTCTGTACCGTAATACCCTGTATATAGCCTCCACATTGACTCTGTACCGTAATACCCTGTATATAGTCTCCACATTGACTCTGTACCGGTACCCCCTGTATATAGCCTTCACATTGACTCTGTACCGTAATACCCTGTATATAGCCTCCACATTGACTCTGTACCGTAATACCCTGTATATAGTCTCCACATTGACTCTGTACCGGTACCCCCTGTATATAGCCTCCACATTGACTCTGTACCAGTACCCCCTGTATATAGCCTCCACATTGACTCTGTACCGTAATACCCTGTATATAACCTCCACATTGACTCTGTACCGGTACCCCCTGTATATAGCCTCCACACTGACTCTGTACCGGTACCCCCTGTATATAGCCTCCACATTGACTCTGTACCGTAATACCCTGTATATAGTCTCCACATTGACTCTGTACCGTAATACCCTGTATATAGCCTCCACATTGACTCTGTACCGTAATACCCTGTATATAACCTCCACATTGACTCTGTACCGGTACCCCCTGTATATAGCCTCCACACTGACTCTGTACCGGTACCCCCTGTATATAGCCTCCACATTGACTCTGTACCGTAATACCCTGTATATAACCTCCACATTGACTCTGTACCGGTACCCCCTGTATATAGCCTCCACACTGACTCTGTACCGGTACCCCCTGTATATAGCCTCCACATTGACTCTGTACCGTAATACCCTGTATATAGCCTCCACATTGACTCTGTACCGTAATACCCTGTATATAGTCTCCACATTGACTCTGTACCGGTACCCCCTGTATATAGCCTTCACATTGACTCTGTACCGTAATACCCTGTATATAGCCTCCACATTGACTCTGTACCGTAATACCCTGTATATAGTCTCCACATTGACTCTGTACCGGTACCCCCTGTATATAGCCTCCACATTGACTCTGTACCAGTACCCCCTGTATATAGCCTCCACATTGACTCTGTACCGTAATACCCTGTATATAACCTCCACATTGACTCTGTACCGGTACCACCTGTATATAGCCTCCACATTGACTCTGTACCGGTACCCCCTGTATATAGCCTCCACATTGACTCTGTACCGGTACCCCCTGTATATAGCCTCCACATTGACTCTGTACAAGTACCCCCTGTATATAGCCTCCACATTGACTCTGTACCGTAATACCCTGTATATAGCCTCCACATTGACTCTGTACCAGTACCCCCTGTATATAGCCTCCACACTGACTCTGTACCAGTACCCCCTGTATATAGCCTCCACATTGACTCTGTACCGGTACCCCCTGTATATAGCCTCCACATTGACTCTGTACCGGTACCCCCTGTATATAGCCTCCACACTGACTCGGTACCGGTACCCCCTGTATATAGCCTCCACACTGACTCGGTACCGGTACCCGCTGTATATAGCCTCCACACTGACTCGGTACCGGTACCCCCTGTATATAGTCTCCACACTGACTCGGTACCGGTACCCCCTGTATATAGTCTCCACACTGACTCGGTACCGGTACCCCCTGTGTATAGCCTCCACATTGACTCGGTACCGGTACCCCCTGTATATAGCCTCCACATTGACTCGGTACCGGTACCCCCTGTATATAGCCTCCACATTGACTCTGTACCGTAATACCCTGTATATAGCCTCCACATTGACTCTGTACCGGTACCCCCTGTATATAGCCTCCACATTGACTCTGTACCGGTACCCCCTGTATATAGCCTCCACATTGACTCTGTACCGGTACCCCCTGTATATAGCCTCCACATTGACTCTGTACCGGTACCCCCTGTATATAGCCTCCACATTGACTCAGTACCGGTACCCCCTGTATATAGCCTCCACATTGACTCGGTACCGGTACCCCCTGTATATAGCCTCCACATTGACTCGGTACCGGTACCCCCTGTTATATAGCCTCCACATTGACTCTGTACCAGTACCCCCTGTATATAGCCTCCACATTGACTCTGTACCGTAATACCCTGTATATAGCCTCCACATTGACTCAGTACCGGTACCCCCTGTATATAGCCTCCACATTGACTCTGTACCGATACCCCCTGTATATAGCCTCCACATTGACTCTGTACCAGTACCCCCTGTATATAGCCTCCACATTGACTCTGTACCGTAATACCCTGTATATAGCCTCCACATTGACTCAGTACCGGTACCCCCTGTATATAGCCTCCACATTAACTCTGTACCGGTACCCCCTGTATATAGCCTCCACATTGACTCTGTACCGTAATACCCTGTATATAGCCTCCACATTGACTCTGTACCGGTACCCCCTCTATATAGCCTCCACATTGACTCTGTACCGGTACCCCCTGTATATAGCCTCCACATTGACTCTGTACCGGTACCCCCTGTATATAGCCTCCACATTGACTCGGTACCGGTACCCCCTGTATATAGCCTCCACATTGACTCGGTACCGGTACCCCCTGTATATAGCCTCCACATTGACTCTGTACCGGTACCCCTTGTATATAGCCTCCACATTGACTCGGTACCGGTACCCCCTGTATATAGCCTCCACATTGACTCTGTACCGTAATACCCTGTATATAGCCTCCACATTGACTCTGTACCGTAATACCCTGTATATAGCCTCCACATTGACTCTGTACCGGTACCCCCTGTATATAGCCTCCACATTGACTCTGTACCGGTACCCCCTGTATATAGCCTCCACATTGACTCTGTACCGTAATACCCTGTATATAGCCTCCACATTGACTCTGTACCGTAATACCCTGTATATAGCCTCCACATTGACTCTGTACCGGTACCCCCTGTATATAGCCTCCACACTGACTCTGTACCGGTACCCCCTGTATATAGCCTCCACATTGACTCTGTACCGGTACCCCCTGTATATAGCCTCCACATTGACTCGGTACCGTAATACCCTGTATATAGCCTCCACATTGACTCTGTACAGTAATACCCTGTATATAGCCTCCACATTGACTCTGTACCGGTAACCCCTGTATATAGCCTCCACACTGACTCTGTACCAGTACCCCCTGTATATAGCCTCCACACTGACTCTGTACCGGTACCCCCTGTATATAGCCTCCACATTGACTCTGTACCGTAATACCCTGTATATAACCTCCACATTGACTCTGTACCGGTACCCCCTGTATATAGCCTCCACACTGACTCTGTACCGGTACCCCCTGTATATAGCCTCCACATTGACTCTGTACCGTAATACCCTGTATATAACCTCCACATTGACTCTGTACCGGTACCCCCTGTATATAGCCTCCACACTGACTCTGTACCGGTACCCCCTGTATATAGCCTCCACATTGACTCTGTACCGTAATACCCTGTATATAGTCTCCACATTGACTCTGTACCGTAATACCCTGTATATAGCCTCCACATTGACTCTGTACCGTAATACCCTGTATATAACCTCCACATTGACTCTGTACCGGTACCCCCTGTATATAGCCTCCACACTGACTCTGTACCGGTACCCCCTGTATATAGCCTCCACATTGACTCTGTACCGTAATACCCTGTATATAACCTCCACATTGACTCTGTACCGGTACCCCCTGTATATAGCCTCCACACTGACTCTGTACCGGTACCCCCTGTATATAGCCTCCACATTGACTCTGTACCGTAATACCCTGTATATAGCCTCCACATTGACTCTGTACCGTAATACCCTGTACATAGTCTCCACATTGACTCTGTACCGGTACCCCCTGTATATAGCCTTCACATTGACTCTGTACCGTAATACCCTGTATATAGCCTCCACATTGACTCTGTACCGTAATACCCTGTATATAGTCTCCACATTGACTCTGTACCGGTACCCCCTGTATATAGCCTCCACATTGACTCTGTACCAGTACCCCCTGTATATAGCCTCCACATTGACTCTGTACCGTAATACCCTGTATATAACCTCCACATTGACTCTGTACCGGTACCCCCTGTATATAGCCTCCACACTGACTCTGTACCGGTACCCCCTGTATATAGCCTCCACATTGACTCTGTACCGTAATACCCTGTATATAGTCTCCACATTGACTCTGTACCGTAATACCCTGTATATAGCCTCCACATTGACTCTGTACCGTAATACCCTGTATATAACCTCCACATTGACTCTGTACCGGTACCCCCTGTATATAGCCTCCACACTGACTCTGTACCGGTACCCCCTGTATATAGCCTCCACATTGACTCTGTACCGTAATACCCTGTATATAACCTCCACATTGACTCTGTACCGGTACCCCCTGTATATAGCCTCCACACTGACTCTGTACCGGTACCCCCTGTATATAGCCTCCACATTGACTCTGTACCGTAATACCCTGTATATAGCCTCCACATTGACTCTGTACCGTAATACCCTGTATATAGTCTCCACATTGACTCTGTACCGGTACCCCCTGTATATAGCCTTCACATTGACTCTGTACCGTAATACCCTGTATATAGCCTCCACATTGACTCTGTACCGTAATACCCTGTATATAGTCTCCACATTGACTCTGTACCGGTACCCCCTGTATATAGCCTCCACATTGACTCTGTACCAGTACCCCCTGTATATAGCCTCCACATTGACTCTGTACCGTAATACCCTGTATATAACCTCCACATTGACTCTGTACCGGTACCACCTGTATATAGCCTCCACATTGACTCTGTACCGGTACCCCCTGTATATAGCCTCCACATTGACTCTGTACCGGTACCCCCTGTATATAGCCTCCACATTGACTCTGTACAAGTACCCCCTGTATATAGCCTCCACATTGACTCTGTACCGTAATACCCTGTATATAGCCTCCACATTGACTCTGTACCAGTACCCCCTGTATATAGCCTCCACACTGACTCTGTACCAGTACCCCCTGTATATAGCCTCCACATTGACTCTGTACCGGTACCCCCTGTATATAGCCTCCACATTGACTCTGTACCGGTACCCCCTGTATATAGCCTCCACACTGACTCGGTACCGGTACCCCCTGTATATAGCCTCCACACTGACTCGGTACCGGTACCCGCTGTATATAGCCTCCACACTGACTCGGTACCGGTACCCCCTGTATATAGTCTCCACACTGACTCGGTACCGGTACCCCCTGTATATAGTCTCCACACTGACTCGGTACCGGTACCCCCTGTGTATAGCCTCCACATTGACTCGGTACCGGTACCCCCTGTATATAGCCTCCACATTGACTCGGTACCGGTACCCCCTGTATATAGCCTCCACATTGACTCTGTACCGTAATACCCTGTATATAGCCTCCACATTGACTCTGTACCGGTACCCCCTGTATATAGCCTCCACATTGACTCTGTACCGGTACCCCCTGTATATAGCCTCCACATTGACTCTGTACCGGTACCCCCTGTATATAGCCTCCACATTGACTCTGTACCGGTACCCCCTGTATATAGCCTCCACATTGACTCAGTACCGGTACCCCCTGTATATAGCCTCCACATTGACTCGGTACCGGTACCCCCTGTATATAGCCTCCACATTGACTCGGTACCGGTACCCCCTGTTATATAGCCTCCACATTGACTCTGTACCAGTACCCCCTGTATATAGCCTCCACATTGACTCTGTACCGTAATACCCTGTATATAGCCTCCACATTGACTCAGTACCGGTACCCCCTGTATATAGCCTCCACATTGACTCTGTACCGATACCCCCTGTATATAGCCTCCACATTGACTCTGTACCAGTACCCCCTGTATATAGCCTCCACATTGACTCTGTACCGTAATACCCTGTATATAGCCTCCACATTGACTCAGTACCGGTACCCCCTGTATATAGCCTCCACATTAACTCTGTACCGGTACCCCCTGTATATAGCCTCCACATTGACTCTGTACCGTAATACCCTGTATATAGCCTCCACATTGACTCTGTACCGGTACCCCCTCTATATAGCCTCCACATTGACTCTGTACCGGTACCCCCTGTATATAGCCTCCACATTGACTCTGTACCGGTACCCCCTGTATATAGCCTCCACATTGACTCGGTACCGGTACCCCCTGTATATAGCCTCCACATTGACTCTGTACCGGTACCCCTTGTATATAGCCTCCACATTGACTCGGTACCGGTACCCCCTGTATATAGCCTCCACATTGACTCTGTACCGTAATACCCTGTATATAGCCTCCACATTGACTCTGTACCGTAATACCCTGTATATAGCCTCCACATTGACTCTGTACCGGTACCCCCTGTATATAGCCTCCACATTGACTCTGTACCGGTACCCCCTGTATATAGCCTCCACATTGACTCTGTACCGTAATACCCTGTATATAGCCTCCACATTGACTCTGTACCGTAATACCCTGTATATAGCCTCCACATTGACTCTGTACCGGTACCCCCTGTATATAGCCTCCACACTGACTCTGTACCGGTACCCCCTGTATATAGCCTCCACATTGACTCTGTACCGGTACCCCCTGTATATAGCCTCCACATTGACTCGGTACCGTAATACCCTGTATATAGCCTCCACATTGACTCTGTACAGTAATACCCTGTATATAGCCTCCACATTGACTCTGTACCGGTAACCCCTGTATATAGCCTCCACACTGACTCTGTACCAGTACCCCCTGTATATAGCCTCCACACTGACTCTGTACCGGTACCCCCTGTATATAGCCTCCACATTGACTCTGTACCGTAATACCCTGTATATAACCTCCACATTGACTCTGTACCGGTACCCCCTGTATATAGCCTCCACACTGACTCTGTACCGGTACCCCCTGTATATAGCCTCCACATTGACTCTGTACCGTAATACCCTGTATATAGCCTCCACATTGACTCTGTACCGTAATACCCTGTATATAGCCTCCACATTGACTCTGTACCGTAATACCCTGTATATAACCTCCACATTGACTCTGTACCGGTACCCCCTGTATATAGCCTCCACACTGACTCTGTACCGTAACCCCCTGTATATAGCCTCCACATTGACTCTGTACCGTAATACCCTGTATATAGCCTCCACATTGACTCTGTACCGTAATACCCTGTATATAACCTCCACATTGACTCTGTACCGGTACCCCCTGTATATAGCCTCCACACTGACTCTGTACCGGTACCCCCTGTATATAGCCTCCACATTGACTCTGTACCGTAATACCCTGTATATAGCCTCCACATTGACTCTGTACCGTAATACCCTGTATATAGTCTCCACATTGACTCTGTACCGGTACCCCCTGTATATAGCCTTCACATTGACTCTGTACCGTAATACCCTGTATATAGCCTCCACATTGACTCTGTACCGTAATACCCTGTATATAGTCTCCACATTGACTCTGTACCGGTACCCCCTGTATATAGCCTCCACATTGACTCTGTACCAGTACCCCCTGTATATAGCCTCCACATTGACTCTGTACCGTAATACCCTGTATATAACCTCCACATTGACTCTGTACCGGTACCCCCTGTATATAGCCTCCACACTGACTCTGTACCGGTACCCCCTGTATATAGCCTCCACATTGACTCTGTACCGTAATACCCTGTATATAGTCTCCACATTGACTCTGTACCGTAATACCCTGTATATAGCCTCCACATTGACTCTGTACCGTAATACCCTGTATATAACCTCCACATTGACTCTGTACCGGTACCCCCTGTATATAGCCTCCACACTGACTCTGTACCGGTACCCCCTGTATATAGCCTCCACATTGACTCTGTACCGTAATACCCTGTATATAACCTCCACATTGACTCTGTACCGGTACCCCCTGTATATAGCCTCCACACTGACTCTGTACCGGTACCCCCTGTATATAGCCTCCACATTGACTCTGTACCGTAATACCCTGTATATAGCCTCCACATTGACTCTGTACCGTAATACCCTGTATATAGCCTCCACATTGACTCTGTACCGTAATACCCTGTATATAGTCTCCACATTGACTCTGTACCGGTACCCCCTGTATATAGCCTCCACATTGACTCTGTACCAGTACCCCCTGTATATAGCCTCCACATTGACTCTGTACCGTAATACCCTGTATATAACCTCCACATTGACTCTGTACCGGTACCCCCTGTATATAGCCTCCACACTGACTCTGTACCGGTACCCCCTGTATATAGCCTCCACATTGACTCTGTACCGTAATACCCTGTATATAGTCTCCACATTGACTCTGTACCGTAATACCCTGTATATAGCCTCCACATTGACTCTGTACCGTAATACCCTGTATATAACCTCCACATTGACTCTGTACCGGTACCCCCTGTATATAGCCTCCACACTGACTCTGTACCGGTACCCCCTGTATATAGCCTCCACATTGACTCTGTACCGTAATACCCTGTATATAACCTCCACATTGACTCTGTACCGGTACCCCCTGTATATAGCCTCCACACTGACTCTGTACCGGTACCCCCTGTATATAGCCTCCACATTGACTCTGTACCGTAATACCCTGTATATAGCCTCCACATTGACTCTGTACCGTAATACCCTGTATATAGTCTCCACATTGACTCTGTACCGGTACCCCCTGTATATAGCCTTCACATTGACTCTGTACCGTAATACCCTGTATATAGCCTCCACATTGACTCTGTACCGTAATACCCTGTATATAGTCTCCACATTGACTCTGTACCGGTACCCCCTGTATATAGCCTCCACATTGACTCTGTACCAGTACCCCCTGTATATAGCCTCCACATTGACTCTGTACCGTAATACCCTGTATATAACCTCCACATTGACTCTGTACCGGTACCCCCTGTATATAGCCTCCACACTGACTCTGTACCGGTACCCCCTGTATATAGCCTCCACATTGACTCTGTACCGTAATACCCTGTATATAGTCTCCACATTGACTCTGTACCGGTACCCCCTGTATATAGCCTTCACATTGACTCTGTACCTTAATACCCTGTATATAGCCTCCACATTGACTCTGTACCGTAATACCCTGTATATAATCTCCACATTGACTCTGTACCGGTACCCCCTGTATATAGCCTCCACATTGACTCTGTACCAGTACCCCCTGTATATAGCCTCCACATTGACTCTGTACCGTAATACCCTGTATATAGCCTCCACATTGACTCTGTACCGTAATACCCTGTATATAGTCTCCACATTGACTCTGTACCGGTACCCCCTGTATATAGCCTCCACATTGACTCTGTACCAGTACCCCCTGTATATAGCCTCCACATTGACTCTGTACCGTAATACCCTGTATATAGTCTCCACATTGACTCTGTACCGTAATACCCTGTATATAACCTCCACATTGACTCTGTACCGGTACCCCCTGTATATAGCCTCCACATTGACTCTGTACCAGTACCCCCTGTATATAGCCTCCACATTGACTCTGTACCAGTACCCCCTGTATATAGCCTCCACATTGACTCTGTACCGGTACCCCCTGTATATAACCTCCACATTGACTCTGTACCGGTACCCCCTGTATATAGCCTCCACACTGACTCTGTACCGGTACCCCCTGTATATAGCCTCCACATTGACTCTGTACCGGTACCCCCTGTATATAGCCTCCACATTGACTCTGTACCGGTACCCCCTGTATATAACCTCCACATTGACTCTGTACCGTAATACCCTGTATATAGCCTCCGCATTGACTCTGTACCGGTACCCCCTGTATATAGTCTCCACATTGACTCTGTACCGGTACCCCCTGTATATAACCTCCACATTGACTCTGTACCGGTACCCCCTGTATATAGCCTCCACATTGACTCTGTACTGGTACCCCCTGTATATAGCCTCCACATTGACTCTGTACCGGTACCCCCTGTATATAACCTCCACATTGACTCTGTACTGGTACCCCCTGTATATAGCCTCCACATTGACTCTGTACCGGTACCCCCTGTATATAACCTCCACATTGACTCTGTACCGGTACCCCCTGTATATAACCTCCACATTGACTCGGGAACCGGTACCCACTGTATATAGCCTCCACATTGACTCTGTACCAGTACCCCCTGTATATAGCCTCCACACTGACTCGGTACCGGTACCCCCTGTATATAGCCTCCACATTGACTCTGTACCGTAATACCCTGTATATAGTCTCCACAATGACTCGGTACCGGTACCCCCTGTATATAGCCTCCACACTGACTCTGTACCGGTACCCCCTGTATATAGCCTCCACATTGACTCTGTACCAGTACCCCCTGTATATAGCCTCCACACTGACTCGGTACCGGTATCCCCTGTATATAGCCTCCACATTGACTCTGTACCGTAATACCCTGTATATAGCCTCCACATTGACTCTGTACCGTAATACCCTGTATATAGCCTCCACATTGACTCTGTACCGTAATACCCTGTATATAGCCTCCACATTGACTCTGTACCGGTACCCCCTGTATATAGTCTCCACATTGACTCTGTACCGGTACCCCCTGTATATAGCCTCCACATTGACTCTGTACCGGTACCCCCTGTATATAACCTCCACATTGACTCTGTACCGTAATGCCCTGTATATAGCCTCCACATTGACTCTGTACCGGTACCCCCTGTATATAGTCTCCACATTGACTCTGTACCGGTACCCCCTGTATATAACCTCCACATTGACTCTGTACCGGTACCCCCTGTATATAGCCTCCACATTGACTCTGTACTGGTACCCCCTGTATATAGCCTCCACATTGACTCTGTACCGGTACCCCCTGTATATAACCTCCACATTGACTCTGTACCGGTACCCCCTGTATATAACCTCCACATTGACTCTGTACCGGTACCCCCTGTATATAGCCTCCACATTGACTCTGTACCGGTACCCCCTGTATATAACCTCCACATTGACTCTGTACCGGTACCCCCTGTATATAGCCTCCACATTGACTCTGTACCGTAATACCCTGTATATAGCCTCCACACTGACTCGGTACCGGTACCCCCTGTATATAGCCTCCACATTGACTCTGTACCAGTACCCCCTGTATATAGCCTCCACACTGACTCGGTACCGGTACCCCCTGTATATAGCCTCCACATTGACTCTGTACCGTAATACCCTGTATATAGTCTCCACAATGACTCGGTACCGGTACCCCCTGTATATAGCCTCCACACTGACTCTGTACCGGTACCCCCTGTATATAGCCTCCATATTGACTCTGTACCAGTACCCCCTGTATATAGCCTCCACACTGACTCTGTACCGGTACCCCCTGTATATAGCCTCCACATTGACTCTGTACCGTAATACCTTGTATATAGCCTCCACATTGACTCTGTACCGTAATACCCTGTATATAGTCTCCACATTGACTCTGTACCGTAATACCCTGTATATAAATTTGTTTTTGTTGTTTTATTGTGTTACTTTTATTTCTTTTTTTTTACTTTAGTTTATTTGCAACTTTTTTCAAATCGTCATTAGAGTCAGATCATGCAGCTTTAGAATATATAAAAAATGGAAACATATACAGTGCATTCGGAAAGTGTTCAGACCCCTTGACTTTTTTCACATTTTGATATGTTACAGCCTTATTCTAAAATGGATTAAATAATACATTTTCCTCATCAATCTACACACAACACCCCATAATGACAAAACAAAAACAGGTTTTTAGAAATTGTTACAAATAAAAAACAGAAATAGCTTATTACCATAAGTATTCAGACCCTTTGCCATGAGACTCGAAACTGAGCTCAGGTGCATCCTGTGGTAAATTCAATTGATTGGACATGATTTGGAAAGGCGCACACCTGTCTATATAAGGTGCCACAGTTGACAGTGCATGTTAGAGCAAAAACCAAGCCATGAGGTCGAAGGAATTGTCCATAGAGCTCCGAGACAGGATTGTGTCGAGGCACAGATCTGGGGAAGGGTACCAAAACATTTATGCAAGATTGAAAGAACACAGTGGCCTCCATCATTCTTAAATTGAAGAAGTTTGGAACCACGAAGACTGGCCGCCCGGCCAAATTGAGCAATCGGGAGAAGGCCCTTGGAAAGGTAGGTGACCAAGAACCCGATGGTTCACTCTGACAGAGCTCCAGAGTTCTTCAGTGGAGATGGGATAACCTTCCAGAAGGACAATCATCTCTGCAGCACTCCACCAATCAGGCCTTTATGGTAGAGTGGCCAGATAGAGCCTACTCCTAAGTAAAGGGCACATGACAGCCCACTTTAAGTTTGTCAATAGGCACCAAAAGGACTCAGACCATGAGAAACAAGATTCTCTTCTCTGATGAAATCAAGATAGAACTCTTTGGCCTGAATGCCAAGTGTCACATCTGGAGGAAACATGGGACCATACCTACGGTGAAGCATGGTGGTGGCAGCATAATTTTGTGAAGATGTTTTTCAGCAGCAGGAACTGGGAGACCAGTCAGGATTGAGGGAAAGATGAACGGAGCAAAGTACCGAGAGATTTCTTGTATGTAATAGCCTTCATTTCTTAGAACAAGAATAGACTAATGAGATTCAGAAGAAAGTTCTTTGTTTCTGGCCATTTAGAGCCTGTAATTGAACCCACAAATGCTGATGCTCCAGATACTTACTGATCCTTGACTTCGGCAATGTCATTTACAAAATAGCCTCCAACACTCTACTCAGCAAATTGGATGCAGTCTATCACAGTGCCATCCGTTTTGTCACCAAAGTCCCATATACTACTCACCACTGTGACCTGTATACTCTCGTTGGCTGGCCCTCGCTTCAAATTCGTCGCCAAACCCACTGGCTCCAGGTCATCTATAAGTCTTTGCTATGTAAAGCCCCACCTTATCTCAGCTCACTGGTCACCATAGCAGCACCCACCTGTAGCACGTGCTCCAGCAGGTATATTTCACTGGTCACCCCTTTCCTTCCAGTTCTCTGCTGTCAATGACCGGAACAAACTGCAAAACATCTGAAGCTGGAGACTCATATCTCCCTCACTAGCTTTAAGCATCAGCTGTCAGAGCAGCTTACAGATCATTGCACATGTACATAGCCCATCTGTAAATAGCCCACCCAACTACCCCATCCCCATATTGTTTTGTTTTTTTTGCTCCTTTGCACCCCAGTATCTCTACTTGCACATTCATCTTCTGCACATCTATCTCTCCAGTGTAAATTGCTAAATTGTAATTATTTCGCCACTATGGCCTATTTATTGCCTTACCTCCCTATTCTTACGTCATTTGCACACTCTGTATATAGACTTTTCTATTGTGTTATTGACTGTACGTTTGTTTATTCCATGTGTAACTCTGTGTTGTTGTTTGTGTCACACTGCTTTGCTTATCTTGGCCAGGTCGCAGTTGTAAATGAGAACTTGTTCTCAACTGGCCTACCTGGTTAAATAAAGGTGAAATAAAAAAAATACTCAACTAGTCTAAAGAAGGCTAGTTTTATTGCTTCTTTAATCAGAACAACAGTTTTCAGCTGTGCTATCATAATTGCAAAGGGGTTTTCTAATGATCAATTAGCCTTTTAAAATGATAAACTTGGATTAGCTAACACAAAATGCTGTTGGAACACAGGAGTGATGGTTGCTGATAATGGGCCTCTGTACGCCTATGTAGATATTCCATAAAAAATCTGCTGTTTCCAGCTACAACAGTTATTTTCAACATTAACAATGTCTACACTATATTTCTGATCAATTTGATGTTATTTTAATGGACAAAAAAATGTGCTTTTCTTTTAAAAACAAGGACATTTCTAAGTGACCCCAAACTTTTGAAAGGTAGTGTAACTGCTTTCAATTCAGAGACCATGGGTGGCAAAACACATCTACCATCTATTGACCAATAACTGTTTCTGCACTATCAAATGTTTAAAAGTAGTCTAATGGTCTACTAACACATTCCTGTACTTGACCTGTGACTGCTGTGCTGTGCTTGCAGTGTTGTTATTGAGTCACTACATCAGCAGGGCTTTACATTGATGGATGCCCTGTCTGACTGTCTGATGAAGACAATTCTCCAGCTCCGCTCTGTAGTTGGTGTGCTGGGCTTGTGATTCATCATGACCTAGACTGACTTCCACCGTAACTCAACACCCAGTCCACGCTCACGCTGCTGTTATTTTGCAAACTTGTGTACTCCATGTACCTTTTATAAACAGAAATGACAGCGCAGTGAGCAGACGACCCAGACCAAATCAATAGCTTGTCTAGCCCCAATGTATCATGGTAGAGACATCTGTATCCACTCTCCATCACCCAGTCAACAAAATGGGAGCTGTTCTTAATTTTCCTGTCTTTCCTTTTTGTTTATGAAAGGTGTGGCTGAGAACTTCTTGTTGGAGTTGAAGACATGTTCTCTCTTTCCTGTACAAGTTGCAATTATGTCAAAATGTTTCTGTTTTCAGTGTAGCTCTTTTCTTTGTACATTTCCTGATTTATCTTTTGGACTATATTGATTTGGGAGCAGGTATTTGTCATTTTTAATAAAGGTTTATCCCTCATTTAGGCCTACTTTAATAGCTGCATTTGAATACAATTAAAACATTTTTGGAGTGCGTGTATAGAATATTTATCTGAAGTCATTCAGTAACTTGATTGTGGACTACAGGAAAAAGAGGACTGTGCACTCCCCCATTGACAGGGCTGCAGTGGAGCAGGTTGAGAGCTTCAAGTTCCTTGGTGTCCACATCACCAACAAACTAACATGGTCCAAGCACACCATGACAGTCGTGAAGCGGGCATGACAAAACCTAGTCGGCATGGGTCCTCAGATCCTCAAAAGGTTCTACAGCTGCACCATCGAGAGCATCCTGACTGGTTGCATCATTGCCTGGTATGGCAACTGCTCGGCCTCCGACCGCAAGGCACTACAGAGGGTAGTGCGAACGGCCCAGTACATCACTGGGGCCAAGCTTCCTGCCATCCAGGACCTCTATACTAGGCGGTGTCAGAGAAAGGCCCTAAAAATTGGCAAAGACTCCAGCCACCCCTGTCATGGACTGTTCTCGCTGCTACCACACGGCAAGGGGTACCGGAGCGCCAAGTCTAGGTCCAAGAGGCTTCTAAACAGCTTCTACCCCCAAGCCATAAGACTCCTGAACATCTAGTCAAATGGCTACCCAGACTATTCACATTTACCCCCCCCACCACTCTTTTGTCATCTATGCATAGTCACTTTAATTAACTCTACCTACATGTACATACTACCTCAACTAACCGGTGCCCCCGCACATTGACTCTGTAGCGGCACCACCGGGGACAAGTTTCTTAAAAAATATTTTACTGCTCCTCTTTAAATAATACTTTTACTTTTATCTCCTATCCGTATTTTTTTGAAACTGCACTGTCGGTTAGGGGCTCGTAAGTAAGCATTTCACTTTAAGGTCCACACCTGTTGTATTCAGCCCATGTGACTAATTGTTACACACGCCTCTAGGAAGAGGCAACGCAACACCCTGCTACAACTCAACTCTCCATGAGGTGAAAGAGGACTGTAGGTGTGAGTAAGGATGACAAAAGGCAGAGACTTACCATTTACAAGGAATTTATTCTGTTAACACGGTAATTTGGGGGAAAAGGGGCTGGACGGAACCAAAGCAAAGAAAGTAAATGTCAAATCCCCCTCTCCTACCTTACCTGCCTGCCCACTACTTACCTAACTAACACCACCTGGTGCACTAACAAAAATACAGGGGATGGTCCACCCAGGTCTTACCTGCCTACCCACTACTTACCTAACTAGCACCACCTGGTGCACTAACAAAAATACAGGGGGTGGTCTGCCCAGGTCTTACCTAGTGTGCATAGACAGTGCATACTACGGGTTATGTATGCCCGCGGGCCTCTTGCCTAAGCACTCCCTAGGTGCCTTCCCCTTCCCCCCTCGGAACAAATGAAACAGAATAATCCAAATGTAATTAAACAATTTCAAGAATCAAAGACAGTTCTATTAGCACACACATACCTCAAATCAGCGGCTACAAAAAATAAATATATACTTAACAAAACCTGTCTCTGAGCCACAACCAAGACAGGACATCAAATCAGCTCTCTCAGCAACAACCACAGAACATAACCATCTCTGTTAGCAACCACCAACATGACATAACCCTCAGCCATCAACCTCCTCTCTCTCAGCAACACTGGCTTATATTGCTTCAGAAGGAGTCTGTAATTGAAGACAGCTGCGTCCTGACGAGGGGGCGGGGTCAGCTCTCCAATCATCAATGGGGGCCGACCAATCAGCTGCTTGGGGAGAATTTCAGGAAGCCATTCCTGAAACACACACTCACAAATACACAAACTACAACACAGAAACTGGGGGACGTAACACTAATAACGTTTGATTTGATTTGAATTTATTTACTAGGGCGACAGGGTAGCCTAGTGGTTAGCGCATCGGACCAGTGACCGAAAGGTTGCTAGATCGAATCCCCGAGCTGACAAAGTAAAAATCTGTCGTTCTGCCCCAGTTAACCCACTAGGCTGTCATTGTAAATAAGAATTTGTTCTTAACCTTTTAGGGACAGACGTTCCGCTAGCGGAACGCCTCACCAATATCCAATGGTAGAGCATGGCGCGAAATACAAATACCTCAAAAATGCTCTAACTTCAATTTCTCAAACATATGACTATTTTACACCATTTTAAAGACAAGACTCTCGTTAATCTAACCACAGCTAAATGCAGCACTAACCTTTGATGATCTTCATCAGATGACACTCCTAGGACATTATGTTATACAATACATGCATGTTTTGTTCAATCAAGTTCATATTTATGTAAAAAAACTGCTTTTTACATTAGCATGTGATGTTCAGAACTAGCATACCCACCGCAAACTTCCGGTGAATTTACTAAATTACTCATGATAAACGTTGACAAAAAACATAACAATTATTTTAAGAATTATAGATACAGAACTCCTTTATGCAATCGCGGTGTCAGATTTAAATAGCTTTTCGGCGAAAGCACATTTTGCAATATTCTGAGTAGATAGCTCGGCCATCACAGGCTAGCTAATTTGACACCCACCAAGTTTGGTGCTCACTAAACTCAGAATTACTATTAGAAAAATTGTATTACCTTTGCTGTTCTTCGTCAGAATGCACTCCCAGGACTTCTACTTCAACAACAAATGTTGTTTTGGTTCCAAATAATCCATAGTTATAGTCAAATAGCTCCATTTTGTTTGTGCGTTCAAGTCACTATCCGAAGGGTGACGCGCGAGCACATTTCGTGACCAAAAATTTCAAAATATTCCATTACCGTACTTCGAAGCATGTCAAACGCTGTTTAAAATCAATTTTTATGCTATTTTTCTCGTAAAATAGCGATAATATTCCAACCGGGCGACGTTGTATTCATTCAAAGGCTGAAAGAAAAGTATTGAGATTCTCGTGAATGCGCCTCTCAGTCTCACTGTTCTCAGGCTGACCACTAACAAATTATCCTGCTGTTCTTCGCCCAGAGACAGCAGTCACCCCATTACACTTTCTGGCGCCTTCTGAGAGCCAATGGAAGCCTTAGAAAATGTCACGTTACAGCACAGATGCTGTATTTTTGATAGAGATGCTACAGAAGGACAACAAATTGTCAGACAGGGCACTTCCTGTATGGAATCTTCTCAGGTTTTGGCCTGCCATATGAGTTCTGTTATACTCACAGACACCATTCAAACAGTTTTAGAAACTTTAGAGTGTTTTCTATCCACATCTACTCATTATATGCATATTCTAGTTTCTGGGCAGGAGTAGTAACCAGATTAAATCGGGGACGTTTTTTATCCGGCCGTGAAAATACTGCCCCCTATCCCAAACAGGTTTTAACTGACTTGCCTAGTTAAATAAAAATGCAGGCCCTTAACAATCAGTGAGTGTTCAGTTCAGAACTCAGAGACAGATCTTAGCAGTGTTCTGCTCTGGATAATGTACAGTTAGGCCCTCTAGCAATCAGTCAGTCAGCACCAAGTCTCCCGGTCAGGCAGTCATACCATGCCGCTGCGCTCCACTCATCCGTCTCATTTCCTTTCATAGAGACACACAGTGGTAATATTGTATTCCATTTACTAAGTTAACTACCTGGTCATCAGCACATTGTGGGGACCGTAACTGCTAATCCATACTGCTCCACGCAGCCAATACACATAGACCTCTTAATCTCTTCCCATGTGGCAGCCTCCCCTTGTCCCTGAGGTTACGTTACTGTTCAGCAGGCCGGGCTGCAGAATTACTGTATTGGTTTGGATTGTCTTCCTGTTTGAGAGAGAAAGAGAGACTGTGCATTTTACCACATCTCCTCAGTGCTGAGATCCCCCTCACAACTAAACTACCCACTCTCCCCCCTTTCCCTCACTTGGTCCGGCCCAGTGGAAGTACATGTTGTGGGATCGGCATGGCGATTGCTGTCACCAATGCCCAGGGCAGGAGGGGGGGGGGGGGAGATAGGGGGACGATCATTGGTACAGAGAGACCCTTGATGAAAACCTACTCCAGAGAGCTCAGGACCTCAGACTGGAGCAAAGGTTGACCTTCCAACAGGACAATGACCCGAAGCACACAGCCAAGACAATGCAGGAGTGGCTTCGGGACAAGTCCCTGCATGTAATTGAGTGGCCCAGCCAGAGCCCAGACTTGAACCCAATTTAACATCTCTGGAGAGACCTGAAAATTGCTGTGCAGCAACGCTCCCCATCCAACTTAACAGAGCTTGAAGCATCTGCAGAGAAGAATGGGAGGAACTCCCCAAATACAGGTGTGCAAAGCTTGTAGTGTCATACCCAAGAAGACTCAAGGCTGTAATTATTGCCAAATGTGCTTGAACAAAGTACTGAGTAAAGGGTCTGAATACTTATGTAAATGTGATATTACATTTTTTTTCTCTAAAAACCTGTTTTTGCTTTGTCTTTATGGGGTATTGTGTGTAGATTGATGAGCGAAAATATAAACAATTTAATCCATTTCCGAATGTCTGTCACGTAACAAAATGTGGAAAAAGTCAAGGGGTCTGAATACTTTCCCGAATGCACTGTACTAGTATGTTTCACTTCTTACTACTGTCTCTGGAGTAATCTCTGCAGTAATCTCTGGAGTAATCTCTGGAGTAATCTCTGGAGTAATCTCTGGAGTAATTTGGAGAAACACTACCTGGATGGATCCTCCCCACATAAAACTGTCCTGACTCCTGAATCCTGATCAATGACAGAATCCTCTTGCAGTTTTACACAAATTACATCTGTTTTTTTATTGTTGTAGTTTTTATCTGAAAAATGTATAATTCTTCATACTCAATATTATAGCTAAATTAGGAGAATATCCAATCAATAGTATGAATGCAATTTCTGTGTAGATTGTAGTCTTAATTAGATTGATCTCCTACTGTACCTTAATACAAAATAAATAAATAAATACAGATGAACAATGCCGTCTTTCCATGTTGAATCAGTAAAGGACCTGGTTAGAGGTGGGAGAATATAACACTTCCGCGTACTGTTTTTACTTCATTGGCGCCATTAAAGCTGACGGCATTATTGTTTTCATAGGGAACAACCCCACCTTCTGATGTGGGGATTTATCACGTGGTAATTTAAGGCATGGTTTGTTCATCTCAAGAGTCACCATCGGACATGCAAATCAAAAAGCCATGATATTTCCATTCCTGACAAGCCTACACATTATCACATTCTATTATCTACGTAGATTATATCTACATTTTTCACCTGCAGATGGAGGAGTAAGGGAGGTATCACCTGCAGATGGAGGAGTAAGGGAGGTATCACATACAGATGGAGGAGTAAGGGAGGTATCACCTGCAGATGGAGAAGTAAGGGAGATATCACCTGCAGATGGAGGAGTAAGGGAGGTATCACCTGCAGATGGAGGAGTAAGGGAGGTATCACCTGCAGATGGAGGAGTAAGGGAGGTATCACATACAGATGGACGAGTAAGGGAGACATCACATACAGATGGAGGAGTAAGGGAGGTATCACATACAGATGGAGGAGTAAGGGAGGTATCACCTGCAGATGGAGAAGTAAGGGAGGTATCACCTGCAGATGGAGGAGTAAGAGAGAGATCACCTGCAGATGGAGGAGTAAGGGAGAGATCACCTGCAGATGGAGGAGTAAGGGAGAGATCACCTGCAGATCGACGAGTAAGGGAGACATCACCTGCAGATGGAGAAGTAAGGGAGATATCACCTGCAGATGGAGAAGTAAGGGAGATATCACCTGCAGATGGAGGAGTAAGGGAGGTATCACCTGCAGATGGAGGAGTAAGAGAAAGATCACCTGCAGATGGAGGAGTAAGGGAGAGATCACCTGCAGATGGAGGAGTAAGGGAGAGATCACCTGCAGATGGACGAGTAAGGGAGACATCACCTGCAGATGGACGATATCCGTGGAAATCTAAAGTCTTTTTATTGTATTTTTTCAACTCAAGAGACTTCATGGAAAATCATACCACCCTTAGTGTCCTCATAGCCATATGATGTAGAACGCACACCCTTACAGCGTCTTCATAGCCATACAATGTAGAACTCACACCCTTACAGTGTCTTCATAGCCATACGATTTAGATATCTCACCTTTACACTGTTCTCATTGCCATACAATTTAGAACTCACACCCTTACGGTAGGTTAAGAGTGTTCTGACAGTAACCAAAAGCTTCTATTATTTTAGTCTGGGTCTTTTGTTTTAGTCTGGTTTTATTGTTTTAGTCTGGTTCTATTGTTTTAGTCTGGTTCTATTGTTTTAGTCTGGTTCTATTGTTTTAGTCTGGTTTTATTGTTTTAGTCTGTTTCTATTGTTTTAGTCTGGTTTTATTGTTTTAGTCTGGTTCTATTGTTTTAGTCTGTTTCTATTGTTTTAGTCTGGTTCTATTGTTTTAGTCTGTTTCTATTGTTTTAGTCTGGTTTTATTGTTTTAGTCTGTTTCTATTGTTTTAGTCTGGTTTTATTGTTTTAGTCTGGTTTTATTGTTTTAGTCTGTTTCTATTGTTTTAGTCTGGTTCTATTGTTTTAGTCTGTTTCTATTGTTTTAGTCTGGTTCTATTTTTTAGACTGAGTCTTTTGTTTTAGTCTGGGTCTGTCTATTGTTTAGGACTGGGTCTATTGTTTTAGTCTGACTCTATTGTTTAGGTCTGGGTCTATTGTTTTAGTCTGGGTCTGTCTATTGTTTAGGACTGGGTCTATTGTTTTAGTCTGAGTCTATTGCTTTAGTCTGGGTCTGTCTATTGATTTAGTCTGGGTTTATTGTTTTAGTCTGGGTCTGTCTATTGTTTTAGTCTGGGTCTGTTTATGGTTTTAGTCAGGGTCTATTGATTTAGTCTGGGTTTATTGTTTTAGCCTGGGTCTATTGATTTAGTCTGGGTTTATTGTTTTAGTCTGGGTCTATTGTTTTAGTCTGGGTCTATTGTTTTAGTCTGGGTCTGTCTATGGTTTTAGTCTGGGTCTATTGTTTTAGTCTGGGTCTATTTATGGTTTTAGTCTGGGTCTATTGTTTTAGTCTGGGTCTATTGTTTTAGTCTGGGTCTATTGTTTTAGTCTGGGTCTGTCTATGGTTTAAGTCTTGGTGTTCTCCCAATATGGAGAAAAAATAAGGTGGGTGGGCGGTCAACAGTCAGACATGCTGAACACAACCCCCCTCCTCTCCTCGACATTTACACATAGAATATGCACAAATACTTGTACTGGCTCTAACAGACACACACAGAGACATCCTCTCTCCGCCTACATGGAAGGCACTTATACACAACATAGAACAGACTCAAATAGTTTCTTTCCCAACCCCCCCAACCTCTCCCCCTCCCTTTCTCTCGCTCCCTTTCTCCCATTTCCATTCCCAAATCCACCCTCCCCTCTTTCCTCTTGGCAGGAAAATGTGTGTGTGGGTGTGCCTGCATGCATGTGCGGATGGTGTGCATGTGTAAATAATCTAGGAATTAAAGAGAAGGGTCAGAGCATTAATGAGATGATTTGAGAGAGAGTGACAGAGGGTGTGCATGTGTAAATAATCTAGGAATTAAAGAGAAGGGTCAGAGCATTAATGAGATGCTTTGAGAGAGAGAGTGACAGAGGGTGTGCATGTGTAAATAATCTAGGAATTAAAGAGAAGGGTCAGAGCATTAATGAGATGCTTTGAGAGAGAGTGAGAGGGGGTGTGCATGTGTAAATAATCTAGCATTTAAAGAGAAGGGTCAGAGCATTAATGAGTTGCTTTGAGAGAGACTGGCAGGGGGTGTGCATGTGTAAATAATCTATTAATTTAAAAGAGGAGAAGAATGATTAGGAATCAATCAATCAAATGTATTTATAAAGCCCTTCTTACATCAGCTGATGTCACAAAGTGCTGTACAGAAACCCAGCCTAAAACCCCAAACAGCAAGCAATGCAGGTGTAGAAGCACGGTGGCTGGGAAAAACTACCTAGAAAGGCCAGAACCTAGGAAGAAACCTAAAGAGGAACCAGGCTGTGAGGGGTGGCCAGTCCTCTTCTGGCTGTGCCGGGTGGAGATTATAACAGAACATGGCCAAGATGTTCAAATGTTCATAGATGACCAGCAGGGTCAAATAATAATAATCAGAGTGGTTGTCGAGGGTGCAACAGGTCAGCACCTCAGGAGTAAATGCCAGTTGGCTTTTCATAGCCGATCATTTTAGAGTATCTCTACCGCTCCTGCTGTCTCAAGAGAGTTGAAAACAGCAGGTCTGGGACAGGTAGCACGTCCGGTGAACAGGTCAGGGTTTCATAGCCGCAGGCAGAACAGTTGAAACTGGAGCAGCAGCACGGCCAGGTGGACTGGGGACAACAAGGAGCCATCAGGCCAGGTAGTCCTGAGGCATGGTCCTAGGGCTCAGGTTCTCTGAGAGAGAGAAAGAAAGAGAGAAAGAGAGAAAGAGAGAAAGAAAGAGGAAAAAGAGAGAAAGAGAATGAGAATTAGAGAGAGCATGCTTAAATTCACACAGGACACCGGATAAGACAGGAGAAATACTCCAGATATAACAGACTGACCCTAGCCCCCCGACACATAAACTACTGCAGCATAAATACTGGAGGCTTGAGACAGGAGGGGTCGGGAGACACTGTGACCCTGTCCGACGATACAGGGCCAAACAGGCAGGATATAACCCCACCCAATTTGTCAAAGCACAGCCCCCACACCACTAGAGGGATATCTTCTTCCACCAACTTACCATCCTGAGACAAGGCCGAGTATAGCCTACAAAGATCTCCGCCACGGCACAACCCAAGGGAGGGCGCCAACCAGGACAGGAAGATCACGTCAGTGACTCAACCCACTCAAGTGACCCATCCCTCCCAGGATGGAAGAGCACCAATAAGCCAGTGACTCAGCCCCTGTAATAAGGTTAGAGGCAGAGAATCCCAGTGGAGAGAGGGGAACCGGCCAGGCAGAGACAGCTCCAGTGCCTTTCCATTCACCTTCACACTCCTGGGCCAGTCTACACTCAATCATAGGACCTACTGAAGAGGTTGAGACCGAGTCTGCGTCTCTCACATGGGTAGGCAGACCATTCCATAAAAATTGAGCTCTATAGGAGAAAGCCCTGCCTCCAGCTGTTTGCTTAGAAATTCTAGGGAGAGTAAGGAGGCCTACGTGTTGTGACCGTAGCGTACGTGTAGGTATGTACGGCAGGACCAAATCGGAAAGATAGGTAGGAGCAAGCCCATGTAATGCTTTGTAGGTTAGCAGTAAAACCTTGAAATCAGCCCTTGCCTTAACGGGAAACCAGTGTGTTGAGGCTAGCACTTGAGTAATATGATAAAAATTTGGACTTCTAGTCAAGATTCTAGCAGCCGTGTTTAGCACTAACTGAAGTTTATTTAGTGCTTTATCCGGGTAGACGGAAAGTAGAGCATTGCAGTAATCTAACCTAGAAGTGACAAAAGCATGGATACATTTTTCTGCATCATTTTTGGACAGAATGTTTCTAATTTTTGTAATGTTACGTAAATGAAAAAAAGCTGTCCTTGAAACAGTCTTGATATGTTCGTCAAAAGAGAGATCAAGGTCCAGAGTAACGCCGAGGTCCTTCACAGTTTTATTTGAGACGACTGTACAACCATCAAGATTAATTGTCAGATTCAACAGAAGATCTCTTTGTTTCTTGGGACCTAGAACAAGCATCTCTGTTTTGTCCGAGTTTAAAAGTAAAACATTTGCAGCCATCCACTTCCTTATGTCTGAAACACAGGCTTCCAGGGAGGGCAATTTTGGGGCTTCACCATGTTTCATCGAAATGTACAGCTGTGTGTCATCCGCATAGCAGTGAAAGTTAACATTATGTTTCTGAATGACGTCACCAAGAGGTAAAATATATAGTGAAAACAATAGTGGTCCTAAAATGGAGCCATAAGGAACACCCAAAATTTACAATTGATTTGTCAGAGGATAAACCATCCACAGAGACAAACTGATATCTTTCCGACAGATAAGATCTAAACCAAGCCAGAACTTGTCCGTGTAGACCAATTTGGGTTTCCAATCTCTCCAAAAGAATGTGGTGATTGAAGGTATGAAAAGCAGCACTAAGGTCTAAACCTTTTCCTGTGATTTCTTCATCCCTCCATCCTCCCCTCCTCCTCCCCCTACTCCTCATCCTGCCCCCTCCTCCTCCTCCTCCTCCTCCTCCTCCTGCCCTCCTCCTCCTCTTCCTCCTCCTGCCCTCCTCTTCCTCCTCCTGCCTCCATCCTCCTCTTCCTCTTGCCTCCTCCTCTTCCTCCTGCCTCCTCCTCCTGCCTCCTCCTCCTGCCCTCCTCCTCCTCCTGCCTCCTCTTCTTCCTCCTCCTCCTCTTCCCCCTCCTTCCTCCTCCTCCTGCCCTTCTCCTCCTCCTCCTGCCTCCTCCTGTCTCCTCCTCTTCCTCTTCCTCCTCCTCCTCCTGCCCTCCTCCTCCTCCTGCCTCTTCCTCCTCCTGCCCTCCTCCTCCTCCTCTTCCTCCTCCTCCTCCTGTGCCTGCCCCATCCTCTTCCTCCTCCTTCCTCTTTCTCCTCCTCCTCCTGCCTCCTCCTCTTCCTCCTGCCCCCTCCTCTTCCTCCTCTTGCCTCTTCCTTCTCCTGCCTCCTCCTGCCCCCTCCTCTTCCTTCTCCTCCTCCTCCTACCCCCTCCTCTTCCTCCTCCTGCCTCTTCTTCCTCCATCCTCCTCCTCCTCCTGCCCCCTCCTCTTCCTCCTCCTGCCTCTTCCTCCTCCTCCTCTTCCTTCTCCTCCTGCCCCCTCCTCCTCTCACATTCTCCAGGTTCAGGAAGAACTACAAACAGATTAAAGCCAAATCTTCTAGATTACTGTATAATTTTTTTATTTACAATATCAAACTAACTTTTATATAATATGCAAATGACTCCCCTCCTCTACTGATTTGAATAATGTATTTGAAGGTTTCAAAGTGAGGTGGGCGATAACCCAGTTAGGCTATAGAGAAAACCATTTAAAAAATATATTTTTTTGAACCAGAGTTTATTTCTTTCAATTACAGCAATTGCTTTTCCTTGTGGGTTGAGTCATGGGAACCATAGCTCAACACTGGGTTATTGCACTGTTTCTCTCAGAATATTTTGCCTACAGGGCTTTCACCGGGTAATGTCAATATCAGGTGTTCGGCTCTTTCCTCAAGCCTCCGTCAAACCTCTTGTCACATATCAAGACGTCACTCTTCTCAGACATGGGGGATATAGGTAATTTCATCCCACGTCGAAAGTGCTTGTGGTCGTGCGTCAGCTCTTACCAGATATGACACCTGTCCCCTTCAATAGCCCAGGTGTCGCTCTCCTGTCTGTCACATGATCAGAGAGGCATAGGGATGGTCCAGGGAGATATTCACCTCCAAGTAAAGACACTTGGCTGTAGATGACTGGTGTTTTTATATTATATATTATTATTATTATTATTATTTGTATTTTTTTTAAATAATAATTTAAGGAGGTAAATCAGCTTTAATATTGCAAATTGATTGTAGCTTCCATCAATGTCATTGTCTGCATCACTTCCAATCCCACATATTTTTTGGCAAATATATATATATATACTGTATATACTGTATATACACACACACACACACACACACACACACACACACACACACACACACACACACACACACATACATACATACATACATACATACATACATACATACATACATACATACATACATACATACATACATACATACATACATACATACATAGTCCAGTGTGGCTCAGTTGGTAGAGCATGGTGTTTGCAACGCCAGGGTTGTGTGTTTAATTCCCACGGGGGACCAGTATGGATGAAATGTATGCATTCACTACTGTAAGTCGCTCTGGATAAGAGCGTCTGCTAAATGACTAGAATGTGCATACATATATACACGCATCTTTAAAAAATATGTATTTCCTTTACTACCCTACCTCTATATTGTCATTATTTCTACAGATTGTAAATTGTAAAAAAATATTTTTGCTAAAAATATTATTATATTATTGAACGATTGACTGTGACTTTTCAGATCGCCCAGTAGTGCTACCTGCAGGGTTAGCTCCAGGTAAATATTGCAATTCTTCAGACATTCATGGAACTGTGACCAAAAACAAGCTACATATGGACAGTATCGAAACAAATGATATAATGAATCTAGATGACTGGTGTTAGAAGACTTGCCCTGTGTACTTTCTGCCTTCACGCTGTGTACCTTCTGGAGAACTCTCTCCTACTGCCATTTACTGAACTGACCTAGAGACCCTCTCAGTGTTAATTACGTCAACAAAAATAGCAAATAAAATATGAATTAAACTCCTTATTTCTCAGTGGCAATTGACAAGACTATAACTGACTAAGTAGACACAGATCAAACTATAACTAAACGAAAATGATTTTTCATTTCAGTTGACTAAAACGAGACTAGACTAAATTACCTCTGTGACTAAAATCTGACTACTAAGTGGACTGGGCAAGAGTTTTTGGAGAAATTGAGAGCTTTTCATTGATAATGTAAGCACAATTAATTTCAGCAGCACAGATGAGCAGCGCAGTTCAGCAGTGGGAAGGAAGGACACGCCACACCAGGCACAGCCTACATCAGCTGGTGAGCTGTGGGGGAGCAAGCGATGAGTGTGGGCAGACAGGCAGACAGGCTCTGCTCCGGAGACACACAATGAGGCAGGCCACTCTCTTGCTTCCCCGTAGCTAACCAATCACCACCACCCTTCTAGTTAGCAACCCTTTGCCAGGTTAAGAAATACAAGTTGCTTTAGGAAATTAAAAACAATAGCAGCGTTGAGTTTAAAAGTAAAACAACAGTTTAGCTACATGTTTTTCTCTCCCTTGAGCATAGAAAAGTAGGTTGTCTTTGAATTTATAGTCTTGCTCAACCCTCCCACTTTCCCCACTGTATTTCACAGCCAGGTTCTGTAGCCAACGTAGCCCAGTCTCCCTCTTTTCGTCAGAGAAAATGACTGATTCTAGCCCTTACGGTTCAAAACATATGACCCATAATACCAGCGCTACGTTTTGTTCTTTCTATCGTGCGTTGGCTGGCTTGACCCATAATACCAGCGCTACGTTTTGTTCTTTCTATCGTGCTTTGGCCGGCTTGACCCATAATACCAGCGCTACGTTTTGTTCTTTCTATCGTGCGTTGGCCGGCTTGACCCATAATACCAGCGCTACGTTTTGTTCTTTCTATCGTGCGTTGGCTGGCTTGACCCATAATACCAGCGCTACGTTTTGTTCTTTATATTGCTCATTGGCCGGCTGCAATTCACAGTCATAAAGCATATCACAGGCCGTTGTAAAACTAGGCTACTTGCAGACCGGACTGTTAACCATTTCTTTAGGCTACACCTTGTTCAGTCATGTTACTCAGTAGCTAGCAATAGCAAAACAACCTGGGGAGCGTTTAGCAAGTGGCAACGTTTTGGAACGCTCAGATAGGAATATGCTCTCTAGAACAAACACGCCGCTCTGACATGTTGAATAAGGAATAACGTCGGCTCTATTCATGTGATTTCTATCTGCAAAGTTCGAGAACGTTTTTCAACTGAACGTGGCTCTGGTTGCCTACTGAATGTAGCCATGGTAACATAACCAGTAGTCTATATGCAAACATTTAGTGGCACAAATAGAAATGAAAAGGGATAGCAAATAACATATTGACTAAATCCCTCTTGCCACTAAATAACTCCTTTATATCTGACTGGGTTAATAACTCCTCTATATCTGACTGGGTTAATAACTCCTCTATATCTGACTGGGTAAATAACTCCTCTATATCTGACTGGGTAAATAACTCCTCTATATCTGACTGGGTTAATAACTCCTCTATATCTGACTGGGTTAATAACTCCTCTATATCTGACTGGGTAAATAACTCCTCTATATCTGACTGGGTAAATAACTCCTCTATATCTGACTGGGTAAATAACTCCTCTATATCTGACTGGGTAAATAACTCCTCTATATCTGACTGGGTAAATAACTCCTCTATATCTGACTGGGTAAATAACTCCTCTATATCTGACTGGGTGAATAACTCCTCTATATCTGACTGGGTAAATAACTCCTCTATATCTGACTGGGTAAATAACTCCTCTATATCTGACTGGGTAAATAACTACTCTATATCTGACTGGGTAAATAACTCCTCTATATCTGACTGGGTGAATAACTCCTCTATATCTGACTGGGTAAATAACTCCTCTATATCTGACTGGGTAAATAACTCCTCTATATCTGACTGGGTAAATAACTCCTCTATATCTGACTGGGTGAATAACTCCTCTATATCTGACTGGGTGAATAACTCCTCTATATCTGACTGGGTGAATAACTCCTCTATATCTGACTGGGTAAATAACTCCTCTATATCTGACTGGGTAAATAACTCCTCTATATCTGACTGGGTGAATAAATCCTCTATATCTGACTGGGTAAATAACTCCTCTATATCTGACTGGGTAAATAACTCCTCTATATCTGACTGGGTGAATAACTCCTCTATATCTGACTGGGTGAATAACTCCTCTATATCTGACTGGGTAAATAACTCCTCTATATCTGACTGGGTTAATAACTCCTCTATATCTGACTGGGTAAATGACTCCTCTATATCTGACTGGGTAAATGACTCCTCTATATCTGACTGGGTAAATGACTCCTCTATATCTGACTGGGTAAGTAACTCCTCTATATCTGACTGGGTAAATAACTCCTCTATATCTGACTGGGTAAATAACTCCTCTATATCTGACTGGGTAAATAACTCCTCTATGTCTGACTGGGTAAATAACGCCTCTTGCCACTACACTACATCTGACTGGGTAAATATCTTTATTTTGGGTTAATTTGGACCTAGTTACTCAGACTTGAGCACATGGACCAGGACTCGAGCACTGGGACTCGGACTTCAGCCATAGGGACTCGTGACTCGAATCGTGTGACACCATAGTATGCTCTTAGGCAGGGATGATATATAATTGAACGGCCGCTGCTGTGGTGTTCGTAAAGGTTAACTGAGTAGATTGGCACATTTGCAGATTTCTTTTCCCTCACTTTGCTAGACTTCAGATGAGCTTTGTCCAGATAATAAGTGAGCTGTGAGCACTGCTCTAGTAAAAATTACAGGTGGCAAAGGCTATTATTGTTATATTATCTGTTCTACAGTATGTCTCCTGCCCTCTAATTTCCCATCAAGTGCTTCTGCCTCCAGCTAGTCTTAGGAATCCCAGACCTAGGGCAACAGCAAAAGGTCTGGGAATTATGTTGGATTTTCTTGGACAATTTGGGGAGGGAGCTTTTCAGACAGACAACTCTCCTAACAAATCACGAGTTTGGTTAGGCTTAAAAATGATCTCCTTGGAAACATGCTTTGGCGACCAATCGCCTATATTACATGTTATTTTGGCATTAATTTGTGTTTCATATCAGTTTGCAAACAATGTAAAAAGAAATAAATCCTTGAGTTAAAACGTCTTAAGGCTAGGGGGCAGTATTTGGAAGTTCGGATGACTGACATGCCCAAAGTAAACTGCCTGTTACACAGGCCCAGAAGCTAGGATATGCATATAATTGGTAGCATTGGATAGAAAACACTCTGTTTTCTAAAACTGTTAAAATAATGGCTGTGAGTATAACAGAACTGATATGGCAGGCGAAAACCTGAGGAGAATCCATCTGGATTAATTATTTTTTGAGGTCACCACCCATTGAAATGCTTGTCTATGGGATATTCAAAGGAAATCCTCCTAGATTGCAGTTCCTATGGCTTCCACTAGATGTCAACAGTCTTTAGAAAGGGTTTCAGGCTTGTTTTTTGAAAAATGAATTAGTAGTTGTAGTTTTTCAAGGTGGCTCTCATTTTGACTGTAGTCTTGTGGCGCACGTGGATGAGGGAGCGCACCTCGTTATTTATCTCCGGTATTGAACATACTACATTCCGTCTTAAATTGTATTGTTTATTTACATATTAGGGTACCTGAGGATGGATTAGAAACGTTGTTTGACTTGTTTGGACAAAGTTTATTGGTAACTTTTGGGATTCCTTTGTATGCATGTTGAACAAGTGGAACGCGCCAACTAAACTGACTTTTTGGGGGATATAAAGAAGGACTTTATCGAACAAAACGACCATTTGTTGTGTAGCTGTGAGCCTTGGGATTGCAAACAGAGAAAGATTCAAAGGTAAGTGATTTACTTTATCGCTATTTCTGACTTTTGTGACGCCTCTGCTGGTTTGAAATATTTTTTTTATGCTTTTGTATGCGAGTCACTGTCCTCAGATAATCGCATGGTATGCTTTTGCCGTAAAGCCTTTTTGAAATCTGACAAAGCGGCTGGATTAACAAGAAGTTAAGCTTTAAAATGATGTATGACACTTGTATTTTCATGAATGTTTAATATTGCGATTTATGTATTTTGAATTTCGGGTTCTGCAATTTCACCGGATGTTGTCGAGATGGGGCGGTAGCATCACACCTAGCCCAAAGAGGTTTTAATAAAGCCGCATACAAACATGGTCTCTTTCTTGAGTATGGCATCTCCAAAATGCAGCTCTTTCAGCCTAGCTCAGTGCTTTTTATGGTGGAGGGTCTGCCAGCGGGAAAACACAGAGCTTAGGTGTTGGTCATTTTCTCTAGTTGCGCCGTGATTGGCTCAGTGTTCTGTCACTCATGGGAACACTACGTTACCGCATAATCTTCAGGGAGAGCTTGGCTGTTCAAGACCCCTTGGCTGCTGCCATAGATTTACAGTGCCTTGCGAAAGTATTCGGCCCCCTTGAACTTTTCGAGCTTTTGCCACATTTCAGGCTTCAAACATAAAGATATAAAACTGTAATTTTTTGTGAAGAATCAACAACAAGTGGGACACAATTATGAAGTGGAACGAAATTTATTGGATATTTCAAACTTTTTTAACAAATAAAAAACTGAAAGATTGGCCGTGCAAAATTATTCAGCCCCCTTAAGTTAATACTTTGTAGCGCCACCTTTCGCTGCGATTACAGCTGTAAGTCGCTTGGGGTATGTCTCTATCAGTTTTGCACATCGAGAGACTGAAATTTTTGCCCATTCCTCCTTGCAAAACAGCTCGAGCTCAGTGAGGTTGGATGGAGAGCGTTTGTGAACAGCAGTTTTCAGTTCTTTCCACAGATTCTCGATTGGATTCAGGTCTGGACTTTGACTTGGCCATTCTAACACCTGGATATGTTTATTTGTGAACCATTCCATTGTAGATTTTGCTTTATGTTTTGGATCATTGTCTTGTTGGAAGACAAATCTCCGTCCCAGTCTCAGGTCTTTTGCAGACTCCATCAGGTCTTCTTCCAGAATGGTCCTGTATTTGGCTCCATCCATCTTCCCATCAATTGTAACCATCTTCCCTGCCCCTGCTGTAGAAAAGCAGGCCCAAACCATGATGCTGCCACCACCATGTTTGACAGTGGGGATGGTGTGTTCAGGGTGATGAGCTGTGTTGCTTTTACGCTAAACATAATGTTTGGCATTGTTGCCAAAAAGTTCGATTTTGGTTTCACCTGACCAGAGCAACTTGTTCCACATGTTTGGTGTGTCTCCCAGGTGGCTAGTGGCAAACTTTAAACGACACTTTTTATGGATATCTTTAAGAAATGGCTTTCTTCTTGCCACTCTTCCATAAAGGCCAGATTTGTGCAGTATACGACTGATTGTTGTCCTATGGACAGAGTCTCCCACCTCAGCTGTAGATCTCTGCAGTTCATCCAGAGTGATCATGGGCCTCTTGCCTGCATCTCTGATTAGTCTTCTCCTTGTATGAGCTGAAAGTTTAGAGGGACGGCCGGGTCTTCGTAGATTTGCAGTGGTCTGATACTCCTTCCATTTCAATATTATCGCTTGCACAGTGCTCCTTGGGATGTTTAAAGCTTGGGAAATCTTTTTGTATCCAAATCTGGCTTTAAACTTCTCAACAACAGTATCTTGGACCTGCCTGGTGTGTTCCTTGTTCTTCATGATGCTCTCTGCGCTTTAAACGGACCTCTGAGACTATCACAGAGCAGGTGCATTTATACGGAGACTTGCTTACACACAGGTGGATTCTATTTATCATCATTAGTCATTTAGGTCATTGGATCATTCAGAGATCCTCACTGAACTTCTGGAGAGAGTTTGCTGCACTGAAAGTAAAGGGGCTGAATAATTTTGCACGCCCAATTTTTCAGTTTTTTATTTGTTAAAAAAGTTTGAAATATCCAATAAATTTCGTTCCACTTCATGATTGTGTCCCACTTGTTGTTGATTCTTCACAAAAAATTACAGTTTTATATCTTTATGTTTGAAGCCTGAAATGTGGCAAAAGGTCGAAAAGTTCAAGGGGGCCGAATACTTTCGCAAGGCACTGTATATTAGAAGTGACCGTCCAAGAAAGCTCAAGGTCATTGGCCACAGATAAAATTATGTCAAATCACTTCATATCTACCGTTGCTTTGATTGGACTGATCATGTCAACATCTTAGCTAGCAAGCTAGCCTGTTAGGGCTAGGGGGCAGTATTTGCACGGCTGGATAAAAAAATGTACCCGATTTAATCTGGTTACTAATCCTACCCAGTAACTAGAATATGCATATACCTATTATATATGGATAGAAAACACTCTAAAGTTTCTAAAACTGTTTGAATGGTGTCTGTGAGTATAACAGAACTCATTTGGCAGGCAAAACCCTGAGACATTTTCTGACAGGAAGTGGATACCTGATGTGTTGTATTACCTTTAAACCTATGCCATTGAAAAACACAGGGGCTGAGGAATATTTTGGCACTTCCTATTGCTTCCACTAGATGTCACCAGCCTTTACAAAGTGTTTTGAGTCTTCTGGAGGGAGATCTGACCGAACAAGAGCCATGGAACGATGATGGCCCATTAGACACCTGGCGCGCCAGTTCATGTTGGGTACCCTCGTTCCAATACGTTATAAAAGAGAATGCATTCGTCCACCTTGAATATTATTCATGTTCTGGTTAAAAAAGGCCCTAATGATTTATGCTATACAACGTTTGACATGTTTGAACGAACGTAAATATATTTTTTCCCCTCGTTCATGAAGTGAAGTCCGGCGGGCTTAGATCATGTGCTAACAAGACGGAGATTTTTGGACATAAATGATGAGCTTTTTTGAACAAAACTACATTCGTTATGGACCTGTGATACCTGGAAGTGACATCTGATGAAGAGAATCAAAGGTAATGGATTATTTACATAGTATTTTCGATTTTAGATCTCCCCAACATGACGGCTTGTCTGTATCGCAACGCGTATTTTTCTGGGCGCAGTGCTCAGATTATTGCAAAGTGTGATTTCCCAGTAAGGTTATTTTTAAATCTGGCAAGTTGATTGCGTTCAAGAGATGTAAATCTATAATTCTTTAAATGACAATATAATATTTTACCAATGTTTTCTAATTTTAATTATTTAATTTGTGTTGCTGACTTGACTGCCGGTTATTGGAGGGAAACGATTTCCTCAACATCAATGCCATAGTAAAACGCTGTTTTTGGATATAAATATGAACTTGATAGAACTAAAAATGCATGCATTGTCTAACATAATGTCCTAGGAGTGTCATCTGATGGAGATTGTAAAAGGTTAGTGCATCATTTTAGCTGGTTTTATGGTTTTGGTGACCCTGTCTTTGAATTGACAAAACATTACACACAACTCTTGTAAATGTACTGTCGTAACATACTCTAAATTTATGCTTTCGCCGTAAAACCTTTTTGAAATCGTAAAACGTGGTTAGATTAAGGAGATGTTTATCTTTCAAAGGGTGTAAAATAGTTGTATGTTTGAAAAATTTGAATTTTGACATTTATTTGGATTCAAATTTGCCGCTCTTGAAATGCACCTGCTGTTGATGGAGTGCACCACGGGTGGGACGCTTGCGTCCCACCTAGCCCATAGAGGCTAGCTAGCTAGACAATAAGTCATCATCATGAATCACATTGACAATCTACTGGATAATCCTTTTAAATCCTTGTCATTTGAAGATAAATCATAGATAAAACTCATCAATGTTCATCAGCCATTGGATATAAACATTACACAACGAGTCGGAAATTGCAAATTCAACAATGAGTGGTTTGGAAGGAATTAATGCCTAACTGTGATACAAAGTAATCACTATTTTGCTTCCCCTGCCTGCTATTCGGTGGAGAGGGTGTGTGGTCCAAGTCTGGGTTTAAGGATTTAAAACATTTGTCTGAAAGACTAAAAGGATAGCAATTCACAGGCAACACAATGGGCCGGAAAAGGTTGAAAGGTCTATTCAGCATGACTTCTGCCAGATTCAAAACAACTGGGAATTCAGAACTGGGATAACTCAGACTTCAGTGTGTTCAACAAAACTGGGAACACAGAAAAAAATGAGCTCCGACTAGGAAAATATTTTTTGAGTCGGGAATTTATGTCTCTTTCTAGTGCTCTGACTTTCCGACCTGAAGATCACTGATTTAATGCTTCAACCTCGTTTTTTTCCCTAGAGTTCCCAGTTGTCTTGAAAGCACAATCAATTCAGAGAATGCCAGGCTTTGATGACAAAGTTTGATGACAAAGTTTGCCCACAAGAAGGACCACCGCGCCACATTCCTGTTCAAGAGAGCACAGCACAACAACAGTGAGTCCAAAAATAGGCCTATGTCTTGTCTGCTGCTGCATAAATAATGTAATATGCCAGGGAGATATGTATACTGTAGCTAAGAAAGTAATACTAAGTGTATGTTGTGTAGTAAGCTGTTGTCTCACCAGTGGTGTAAAGTGCTTAAGTAAAAATACTTGAAAGTACTTAAGTCATTTTGGAGGATATCTATACTTTACTTTACTATTCATATTTTTGACAACTTTTACTTTTACTTCACTACATTCCTAAAGACAATTATGTACTTTTTACTCCATACATTGTCCCTGACACTCAAAAGTACTGGTTACATTTTGAATGGCTGGCATGACAGGAAAATGGTCCAATTCACGAACGTACCAAGAGAACATCCCTGGTCATCCCTATTGCCTCTTACCTGGCGGACTTACTATGTCTGAGTGTTGGAGTGTGCCCCTGGTTATTCGTACATTAAAAAAAAAAAAAAAATGGTTTGGTTTGTTTAATATAGGGAATTAGAAATTATTTATACTTTAACTTTTACTTTCAATACTTAAGTATATAAGTATATTTTAGCAATTACATTTACTTTTGATACTTAAGTATATTTAAAACAAAATACTTTTAGACTTTTACTCAAGTTATATTTTACTGGGTGATTTTCACTTTAACTTGAGTAATGTTTTATGCAGCAATCTTTACTTTTACTCAAGTATGACAACTGGGTACTTTTTCCACCACTGTGTCTCACCCTAAGAATATGGTCAATCTCCCCCTCAGAACTTAGCCTACTGTTCTGACTTGGTGGTGCACATGTAGCCCATAGCCAGTTTCAGAGAAATGTCACCATAGAATATTGTAAAAACTATCATTGTCTGCTTATATGCCCCCTTTACTTATCCAATGGTTCTGACTTGGTGTACAGGGAGAATACTATAAGTACAGTCCATGTGCTGAATTCTGTCGCTGTCCATTTCAAAAGTGCTGAACAAATAGGCATATTGTCCGTCTGAGCTCACACATGAATGTCTTAATCGAAATTGCCTCTTATTCGCTCATCGTTCCCTTTTGCCATCGTTTGTACATCTCAATTGTTATATTGCTTGTATAGGTCTATCTCATTAGTATCTTATTAATCATTTTAGGCAATGTTGGAATGATGCATTTCTTTGTTTTGCTTACTCTGTGTATTAAAGTTAGCTCATGTGCTTTTCTTCACGAGGAGGGGATACTATAATGTTGTTGGGTCTGTAACCATGTTTACCATTTCAGTAATAGACCATGTAAATCCAGCTGTGTGCCGGAAGAGTCCTATTGGCTAGAATAGTGTATCCTCTCATTGTCATTTTCTTTCTTTTTAGAACACATAGACCTAATAAAATACTTCAAATGGTAGGCTAACCACGTCTCTCTCTCTCTCTCTCTCTCTCTCTCTCTCTCTCACTCTCTCTCTCACTTTCTCTCTCTCTCTCTCTCTCTCTCTCTCTCTCTGTCTATCGCTCTTTCTCTCTCTCTCTCTCTCTCTCTCTCTCTCTCTCTCTCTCTCTCACTCTCTGTCTCTCTCTCGCTCTATGTCTCTCTCTCTCGCTCTCTGTCTCTCTTGCTCTCTCTCTCATTTCTCTCTCTCCTTCTCTCTCTCTTTCTCTGTCTCTCTTCATCTGTCTCTCTTTATCGCTCTCTCTCAGTGGTGACTTAACGAAGAGTAAAGTTAACGCCTCAACATCTTGCTGAATTTATCTGCTCTAAACACCTATCCGAATTTCTGTACATTTTGAAAACGCTGAACGAAGGCCAACCTCGCCGCAGCTCATTTACTTGCACTTGCTTATACTTAATGATATAATAACAAACATTATGAATTCACTGAACATAAATGTAAAAATGTTTGTGCATGGTTCAAAAGTCTAAACTCATGTTCGTTATTATTGGAGGAGAATGCGGTTTTCAGTGAGTTACACAAAATCCACAAGGAGTCAGTAAAAAACACATTTATTTAAGCAAGTCAGCCATATGAGCTATGTTTTTTTAAAAGGCAGTAAATGAGGCTGAATGAACTGTTTCGCTGCCAGACAAGGCTCCGCTGATAGCCAGGTGTAGCAGTGGTAAGGATTCACTCCATGGTGCTGAAAAGAAAGCTCTGCTGTCGGGACAGCTTTATGTAGGCCCTAACGGTTTGTGGGCACCGTTTGTCACCGTTATAGTCCAATTAATGTATTGTTTAGTGTTGAATAGTGGGCTACTAACGCATGCTGCTATAAAAAAATTGTTGAGTTTCTCCCACCAAGGTTGACATGCTAAAATCGGCAGTATAAACATGACAGAGGCGGACACAATGTGGAACTAAGAGGGTTCTACCTGGAACCAAAAGGGGTTCTTCAAAGGGTTTTCCTATGGGGACAGCCAAAGAACCCTTTTAGGTTCTAGATAGGACATTGTAGGCAATTTTTAGCCCCATCCAGTGGTTCAAACAACTGGGAACTCAGAACTAGGAAATCTCAGACTTCGTTCAACAAAATTGGGAACATGGAAAAAAACAAGCTCCGACTGTAAAAATATGTTTTGAATGGTCATCCAACTCGGAATTCTGGAATTTAGGTCTCTTTCTAGTGCTCCGACTTTCTGACCTGAAGATCACTGATTTAATGCTTCAACCTAGTTTTTTCCCGCCAGAGTTCCCAGTTGTCTTGAAAGCACCATCAATTCAGAGAATGCCAGGCTTTGATGACAAAGTTGGATGACAAAGTTTGCCCACAAGAAGGACCACCACGCCACATTCCTGTTCAAGAGAGCACAGCACAACATCAGTGAGTCCAAAAATAGGCATATGTCTTGTCTGCTGCTGCATAAATAATGTAATATGCCAGGGAGATATGTATACTGTAGCTAAGAAAGTAATACTAAGTGTATGTTGTGTAGTAAGCTGTTAGTAGCCCATGTGTCTCACCCTAACCATATGGTCACTCTCTCCCTCAGAACTTAGCCTACTGTTATGAGTTGGGGGTGCACATGTAGCCCATAGCCAGTTTCAGAGAAATGTCACCATAGAATATTGTAAAAACTATCACTGTCTGCTTATATGCCCCCTTTATTTATCCAATGGTTCTGACTTGGTGTACAGGGAGAATAGTGTTAGAACGGCCCATGTTCTGAATTCAACTACATCCAGTCAGTGGTTGTAAGCTTGTAACGCCAATGTCATGGTGCATGGAAACTACTCACTCATTGATATATCCTCTGCAAACTCCATCTAACTATCTACCGGGGATGTTTACGGCAGGGCATGAACAGATAGGGTTCTGGAGGGAAGTTTCCGGCCTGCGTCGAAACTCTGCCCTTTCCTCTCTGCCAAACTGAGGTTGGTCTTAGTACAGACCAGCTGGAACATTGGTACATTGTGGGCAACCCATCTGTCTAGAGAGATGAGCCTCCAGTCAGAAAGGTTCCACCCATTGTATTTCCTCTGTCCATCCGATATTCACGTCAGTTTAGACAAATCTGTCCATCTATCAAAACCTTATCTGTATATCTTTTAATGTCATTATCATTCAAAACCCTTTTTTTTTGTCATCAATTACATGCATTCAGGTAATGTCAATGTACCATAGCAGCTACAATTATTAGTCTGAATGCTTGTTTAAGACATAGACACTACAATGTTACAGCGACAGATTTATAGGACCGGCTCAAAAGGATGGAGATTGGTAATCACTGATCAATAATTGAGGATTGTACATCATCTCTCTCTGCAAATTGATTCAATTAATGAGGACAGTGCTGGCTAAATGACATTTGGCCAATGGCCCGCCAGCGTTCTCAGATGCCCGTTCTGGTATGGGTTGATGACATCAGTGTGTGAGATGAGGTCACAATAGCAAGGATCTTATCTCCCAGGATGTATTAGACAACAACATGTTTAATCTCCTGCTCTGAAAACAGGACTCCTTTTCCTATCTCTCCCTGTTTCTCCTCCTCCTCCCTCTCCTCCAATATCCTGCTCTGAAAACAGGACTCCTCCTCCTATCTCTTCCTGTTTCTCCTCCTCCTATCTCTTCCTGTTTCTCCTCCTCCTCCCTCTCCTCTTCCTCCTCCTACTATCTCTTCCTGTTTCTCCTCAACCTCCCTCTCCTCCTCCTCCTACTATCTCTTACTGTTTCTTCTCCTCCTCCTCCCTCTCCTCTTCCTCCTCCTCCTCCTCCTCCTCCTCCTCCTGCTCCCACTCCTCTCCTCTCCTCTCCTCTCCTCTCCTCTCCTCTCCTCTCCTCTCCTCTCCTCTCCTCTCCTCTCCTCTCCTCTCCTCTCCTCTCCTCTCCTCTCCTCTCCTCTCCTCTCCTCTCCTCTCCTCTCCTCTCCTCTCTTCTCCTCCTCCTTAATGCCAGATTAAAGCCCCATGATGTCAAATCTCAATATTTTCTTTTTTTATGATTTGATCCACATTACTTGTCTTTTGCTGTTTGGTTTCATGTTTATCCTGTTTTGGAGCTGATTTGAGGATATGACAAAACAGGATATGTAGTAGTTATAAAAATGCATTTATCAATGTCTAGATTATAGACACTTTAATGCATACTTTTAAATCATGTTATGTGAACCTATCCATAACATAAAATAAAAACAAACAGAATATAAATACTTAAATAATGTAATTTTGTCCTTTTTATTGAAATATTGTAGAATCCTACTCACAGTCAGCAGTTCGATTTGATATGTCCCCCATGTTTTCTGAGCCAAAAAAGAGCAGGAAGTCACCAGGAATTCAGCTCAAAGTGAAATCTGTTCCCAAGTATTCCCATGCATAAATAGAGTCATATGTGATTGTTTCCCAATGTAATCAAGGTTTTAAATAATTATGTTATTGTCAAATACTATATCTGTTTGGGATTTTGTGGTCAATTTGCAGTGTGCAACTTGTTTATAACTATGTCCAGTCCCCAGGCCATCCGCTCAAGAAACAATTGTCCCACAGCTGAATCTAGTTGGGAACTCCCTCCATTTAGTATATTTACAGTAAGTGTACAAAACATTAGGAACACCTGCTTTTTCCATGACATGGACTGACCAGGTAGAATCCAGGTGAAAGCTCTGATTCCTTATTGATGTCACTTGTTAAATCATCTTCAATCAGTGTAGATGAAGAGGAGACAGGTTAAAGAAGGACGTTGAAGCCTTGAGACAACTGAGACATGGATTGTGTATGCGTGCCATTCAGAGGGTGAATGGGCAAGACAAAAGATTTAAGTGCCTTTGAACAGGGTATGGTAGTAGGTGCCAGGCGCACCAATTTTAGTGTGTCAAGAACTGCAGCGCTGCTGGGTTTTTCACGCTCAACAGTTTCCCGTGTGTATCAAGGAGAACCAGTGGTCGAAAACGGGTCATTAATGAAAGAGGACAAAGGAGGCTGACATGAACTGTGCAGAACAACAGACGGGCTTCAGTTAATCAACTGACAGTCCAGTACAACATTGTTGCCCGAAAGACTCATTAAAGAATGTACAACTCGTCGTACCTTGACACGAATGGGGTATGGCAGTCGACGACCTTACAGAGTTCCACTTCTTTCATCATAAAAACAATAAACTGCAGTTGCAGTGAGCTAAGGAAGGAAAACACTGGAGAATTGGAAAAACATTGTCTGGTCTGATGAATCATGGTTCCTACCACATGAGTACATGCGTACATCATGCCGTGTGTCAACACTGCAGGCTGCTGGTGGTGTGATGGTGTGGGGTGTGTTTTCATGGCGCACACATTGGGCCCCTTTATAAAAATGGAGCAATGTTTCAATGCCACAGGATATCTGAACATCATTGCCAATCAGGTGCATCCCTTCATGGCAAATTGATTTTTTTCCCCCCATCAGGATAATGCCCCAATGCCACAGGGCTTGGATTGTCTAGGAATAGTTCCTCAAACATGACAGTGAATTCAGCTTACTGCAGTGCTCAGTCACCAGATCGCAATACAATTGAGCATCTGTGGGATGAGATGGAAAGAGCTATACGGGGTAGCCAATGGGCCAGCATCCCTGTGGATCACTTTGGACACCTTGTAGAGTTCATGCCCTGACAAATTGAGGCTGTTCTGAGGGCAAAAGGGGGTGCAACTCAATATTAGGAAGGTGTTCTTAATGTTTTGTCCACTCAGTGTATATTGTAGGCTGATACAATGCAGTGTGTTCACAGTGACATGTGCTTTGATGGTTGTTAGGACCTGCTACTGTTGCATCTCAACTGGTATCCTGTGTTAGGTCTTGCATGGTTCTGTCTCAAACAAGGTCTCCGTGGCTACCGATTTCAAACCAAAACATCAGCCTAATTGGCTGTTCGTTAATATGTTTATTTCAGGCACATGCTTGGTTGCCTCTAGTATAGCTTACAGGAGCTTGTTCTCGAAGGGGAGGGGGGAGAGGGAAGAAAGGAAAGAGAGAGACAGCGAGCGAGAGAGAGATAGAGATGGAGAGGGAGAGAATGAGAAGAGAGAGAGGAGAGAGAGAAAGAGAGAGAGAGGGGAGAGAGGAGAGAGAGAGGGGAGAGAGGAGAGAGAGAGAGAGGGGGAGAGAGAGAGAGAGAGAGAGAGAGAGAGAGAGAGAGGGGGAGAGAGAGACAGAGAGAGACAGAGAGAGAGAGAGAGAGAGAGAGACAGAGAGAGAGAGAGAGAGACAGAGAGAGAGGGGAGAGAGGAGAGAGAGACAAACATACAGACAGAGAGAGAGAGTAGTCATCGTTGTCCTAGACCGCACACAAAACTATACATACCTTGGCCTAAACATCAATTCAAGAAGGGCCTTCTATGCCATCAAAAGGAACATAAAAATGTACATACCAACTAAGATCTGGCTAATAATATTTGAATCAGTTTAAGGAACCAATTGGCCTTTATGGTTGTGAGGTCTGGGGTCCGCTCACCAACCAAGAATTCACAAAATGTGACAAACACCAAATTGAAACTCTGTATGCAGAATTCTGCAAAAATATCCCCAGTGTACAACTTAAAACACCAAATAATGCATGCAGAGAAGAATTAGGCCGATACCCGCTAATTATCAAAATCCAGAAAAGAGCCATTCAATTCTATAATGACCTTAAAGGAAGCAATTCTCAAACCTTCCATAACAAATCCATCACCTACAGAGAGATGAACCTGGAGAAGAGATCCCTAAGCAAGCTGGTCCTGGGCTCTGATCACAAACACAAACACACCCCACAGAGCCGCAGGACAGCAACACTAATAGACCCAACCAAATCATGAGAAAACAAAAAGATAATTCCTTGACACATTGGAAAGAATTAACAAAAAAACAGAGCGAACTAGAATGCTACTTGTTCAGAGAGTCCGTCATCGGACAGGCTATATGCACACTGCCCACAAAATTATTTGGAAATCGAGCTGGACTTCCTAACCTCCTGCCAAATGTATGACCATATTAGAAACACATATTTCCCACAGATTACACAGATCCACAAAGAATTTGTATCTACTGGGTGAAATACCACGGTGTGCCATCACAGCAACAACATTTGTTACATGTTGCCAAGGAAAAGGACAACCAGTGGAGAGAAAAGAACATGGTAAGTACAATCTATCTGTTTATATATTTTCCCTTTTGTACTTTAACTATTTGCACATTGTTACAACACTGTATATAGCAAACAATATTATATTATTTTTGTTTATATTCTTTTAAAAACTTTTTGTTAGTGTAATGTTTAATGTTATTTCCTGATTGTTTATTTCCCTTTTTGTTTATTGTCTATTCCACTTTCTTTGGCAATGTAAACATGTTCCCCATGCCAATAAAACCCATTGAATTGAATTGAATTGAATTGAGAGAGAGAGAAAGAAAGAAAGAAAGAAAGAGAGAGAAATAACGAGAGAGAGGACATTTCTCTGAATGCATTATAATGTACTGGATATACACTGTGTGTTTGTTATGAAAGGGTGTATTTTTCTCAGTGTTGGTTTCTGCAGTGTGGCTTTCATTAAGAATTCGTTCAGGATTATTATTTTGTCACTCTGATCCGTCCCTGGTAGGACAAGCAGGAGATACCAAATAACTCAATGAAATCTGCTCCTCTCCCAATTTGAAATTATCATCCCTATTGAATTATCATCCCTATTAAAGTATCATCCCTATTAAAATATCATCCTATTAAATTATCATCCTATTAAATTATCATCCTATTAAATTATCATCCTATTAAATTATCATCCCTATTGAATTATCATCCCTATTAAAGTATCATCCCTATTAAAGTATCATTCCTATTAAATTATCATTCCTATTAAAGTATCATCCCTATTAAAGTATCATCCCTATTAAATTATCATCCCTATTAAAGTATCATTCCTATTAAATTATCATCCCTATTGAATTATCATCCCTATTAAATTATCATCCCTATTAAAGTATCATTCCTATTAAATTATCATCCCTATTAAAGTATCATTCCTATTAAATTATCATCCCTATTGAATTATCATCCCTATTAAAGTATCATCCCTATTAAAGTATCATTCCTATTAAATTATCATCCCTATTAAATTATCATTCCTATTAAATTACCATCCCTATTAAAGTATCATCCCTATTGAATTATCATCCCTATTAAAGTATCATCCCTATTAAATTATCATCCCTATTAAATTATCATTCCTATTAAATTATCATTCCTATTAAATTATCATCCCTATTGAATTATCATCCCTATTAAAGTATCATCCCTATTAAATTATCATCCCTATTAAATTATCATTCCTATTAAATTATCATTCCTATTAAATTATCATCCCTATTAAATTATCATTCCTATTAAATTATCATTCCTATTAAATTATCATCCCTATTAAAGTATCATTCCTATTAAATTATCATCCCTATTAAATTATCATCCCTATTAAAGTATCATTCCTATTAAATTATCATCCCTATTAAAGTATCATCCCTATTAAATTATCATCCCTATTAAATTATCATTCCTATTAAATTATCATCCCTATTAAATTATCATCCCTATGGACGCTATTTGATTTTCCATTCTCTCCCCACTCTGACTCTGATATCCTCAGCATGTTATTTCCTGGCTGAATCTTTGCTTTTATCATTGTCCGACTAATGTGAAGTCTTGAGCGCACGGGGACAGATCCATAAGTAAGGCTCAGTAATTGTGTTCCCATTTATCTTTTAAGACAGAGTTTAAATCATGTGTTTTACTGTAAATATGCGTGGTTTTCTTCCCCTCAAGTCAAGTGTCATTCGTTCCTTCTTGCACAGACAGCCACAGAATATTGTGTTGTTATGTATCAACACAAGGAACTAATAACACTTGACTTGAGTGGAAGAATATCAAGATTTTTATTAACACTTTAAATTTCTGTCATTTTCTGATGTGTGTTTAAAAAAATATATAGTGTTTGTTCTAAACGTAACTGTTGCTTCACAGTGAGACCTCAGGAGAAATGTTCTGTGTCTAGTTTGGAGAATTTTATTGGAGAAAAGCATGTTTCTTTTTGTCCAGTAGGATCAGTCCTGTAAATATAACATCTGACCAGCAGAATGTTATGGTGGCTTAGTGTGTGTGTGTGTGTGTGTGTGTGTGTGTGTGTGTGTGTGTGTGTGTGTGTGTGTGTGTGTGTGTGTGTGTGTGTGTGTGCGCACGCATGCATACACACACGCTTGCATATCTATTTTCTCTGTGTACAGTGCATTCAGAAAGTATTCAGACCCCTTGACTTTTTCCACATTTTGTTACGTTACAGCCTTATTCTAAAATGTATTAAATTATTTTTTTAAATCAGCAATCTAAACTCAATACCCCATAATGACATCACAATACCCCATAATGACAAAGCGAAAACAGGTTTTTGCAAATTTATTATAAATTAAAAACAAAGATACCTATGAGATTCAAAATTGAGCTCAAGTGCATTCTGTTTCTATAACGTCATTGGAGTCCACCTGTGGTAAATTCAATTGATTGGACATGATTTGGAAAGACACACACCTGTCTATATAAAACCCCACAGTTGACAGTGCATGTCAGTGCAAAAACCAAGCCATGAGGTCAAAGGAATTGTCCGTAGTGGTACTAGACAGGATTGTGTCGAGGTACAGATCTGGGGAAGGCTACCAAAACATTTCTGCAGCATTGAAAGTCTTCTAAAAAACATGTTGTTGCTTTGTCATTATGGGGTATTGTGATGTCATTATGGGGTATTGTGATGTCATTATGGGGTATTAGGATGTCATAATGGGGTATTGTGATGTCATTATGGGGTATTAGGATGTCATAATGGGGTATTGTGTCTAGATCGATGAGGGAAAAAAACAATTGAATCAATTTTAGAATAAAGCTGTAACGTAACAAAATGTGGAGAAAGTCAAGAGGTTTACATACTTTCCAAAGGCACTGTATGTATGTATTTATACATTTTTTTACCTTTATTTAACTAGGCAAGTCAGTTAAGAACAAATTCTTATTTACAATGATGGCCCACCCCAGCCAAACCCTCCCCTAACCCGGACGACGCTGGGCCAATTGTGCACCTCCCATTGGGACTCACGATCATGGCCGGTTGTGATACAGCCCAGGATCGAACCAGGGTGTACGCAGTGACGCATCTAGCAGTGAGATGCAGTGCCTTAGACCTCTGTGCCACTCGGGAGCTCTGTATGAGTCAAAGACCATGTGCAGATAGATACATTCAATGTCTTGAACAATACTAATAACGCTACTATTAGCTGTGGAGCTTTCCATTAGTCTATTACTCTTTCCATTAGTCTATTAGTCTTTCTATTAGTCTTACCATTAGTCTATTAGTCTTTCCATTAGTCTATTAGCCTTTCCATTAGTCTATTAGTCTTTCCATTAGTCTATTAGCCTTTCCATTAGTCTATTAGTCTTTCCATTAGTCTATTAGCCTTTCCATTAGTCTATTAGTCTTTCTATTAGTCTTTCCATTAGTCTATTAGTCTTTCTATTAGTCTTTCCATTAGTCTATTAGTCTTTCCATTAGTCTTTCCATTAGTCTATTAGTCTTTATATTGGTCTTTCCATTAGTCTATTAGTCTTTCCATTAGTCTATTAGTCTTTCCATTAGTCTATTAGTCTTTCCATTAGTCTTTCTATTAGTCTTTCCATTAGTCTATTAGTCTTTCCATTAGTCTTTCCATTAGTCTATTAGTCTTTCCATTAGTCTATTAGTCTTTCTATTAGTCTTTCCATTAGTCTATTAGTCTTTCCATTAGTCTATTAGTCTTTCTATTAGTCTTTCCATTAGTCTATTAGTCTTTCCATTAGTCTTTCTATTAGTCTTTCCATTAGTCTATTAGTCTATTAGTCTTTCTATTAGTCTTTCCATTAGTCTATTAGTCTTTCCATTAGTCTATTAGTC
>NC_138319.1:37067500-37082500 GCF_965601325.2 Salmo salar
TGGGTTGTGGGTTACGGGTTATAAGTGATAAATCATAATACCATTGTTTTCAGAAGATTTGTGGGGAAAAGCCTTTAAGTTGGCAAATACCTCAGTGTACACCAAAAGCCATCAATTATTGATAAAACCCGTGGTTGGCTCCCATCTTTCCTTTCAGGAACAGCCCGGGACTGCAAGATACAGCTGCCTGCCTTTTAAAGCAGATGTTAGCAAACTGGTCCCCTGATAGACATTGCTGATAAATGCTAATGTTAGTGATTAGCTTCATAAGCCAATTAACCACTATGCTGTGCCCTGGGAGGCTCTATGGTGCTCTGGGAGGCTCTGTGGTGCTCTGCGGTACTCTGGGAGGCTCTGTGGTGGTCTGCGGTACTCTGGGAGGCTCTGTGGTGCTCTGCGGTACTCTGGGAGGCTCTGTGGTGCTCTGGGAGGCTCTGTGGTGCTCTGGGAGGCTCTGTGGTGCTCTGCGGTACTCTGGGAGGCTCTGTGGTGCTCTGCGGTACTCTGGGAGGCTCTATGGTGCTCTGCGGTACTCTGGGAGGCTCTATGGTGCTCTGCGGTACTCTGGGAGGCTCTGTGGTGCTCTGTGGTACTCTGGGAGGCTCTGCGGTACTCTGGGAGGCTCTGCGGTACTCTGGGAGGCTCTGCGGTGCTCTGGGAGGCTCTGTGGTGCTCTGCGGTACTCTGGGAGGCTCTGTGGTGCTCTGCGGTACTCTGGGAGGCTCTATGGTGCTCTGCGGTACTCTGGGAGGCTCTATGGTGCTCTGCGGTACTCTGGGAGGCTCTGTGGTGCTCTGTGGTACTCTGGGAGGCTCTGCGGTACTCTGGGAGGCTCTGCGGTACTCTGGGAGGCTCTGCGGTGCTCTGGGAGGCTCTGTGGTGCTCTGCGGTACTCTGGGAGGCTCTGTGGTGCTCTGCGGTACTCTGGGAGGCTCTGTGGTGCTCTGTGGTACTCTGGGAGGCTCTGTGGTGCTCTGGGAGGCTCTGTGGTGCTCTGCGGTACTCTGGGAGGCTCTGTGGTGCTCTGCGGTACTCTGGGAGGCTCTGTGGTGCTCTGGGAGGCTCTATGGTGCTCTGGGAGGCTCTGTGGTGCTCTGCGGTACTCTGGGAAGCTCTGTGGTGCTCTGCGGTACTCTGGGAGGCTCTGTGGTGCTCTGCGGTACTCTGGGAGGCTCTGTGGTGCTCTGCGGTACTCTGGGAGGCTCTGCGGTACTCTGGGAGGCTCTGCGGTGCTCTGGGAGGCTCTGTGGTGCTCTGCGGTACTCTGGGAGGCTCTGTGGTGCTCTGCGGTACTCTGGGAGGCTCTGTGGTGCTCTGTGGTACTCTGGGAGGTTCTGTGGTGCTCTGGGAGGCTCTGTGGTGCTCTGCGGTACTCTGGGAGGCTCTGTGGTGCTCTGCGGTACTCTGGGAGGCTCTGTGGTGCTCTGCGGTACTCTGGGAGGCTCTATGGTGCTCTGCGGTACTCTGGGAGGCTCTGTGGTGCTCTGGGAGGCTCTATGGTGCTCTGGGAGGCTCTGTGGTGCTCTGCGGTACTCTGGGAAGCTCTGTGGTGCTCTGCGGTACTCTGGGAGGCTCTGTGGTGCTCTGCGGTACTCTGGGAGGCTCTGTGGTGCTCTGCGGTACTCTGGGAGGCTCTATGGTGCTCTGCGGTACTCTGGGAGGCTCTGCGGTACTCTGGGAGGCTCTGTGGTGCTCTGCGGTACTCTGGGAGGCTCTGTGGTGCTCTGCGGTACTCTGGGAGGCTCTGTGGTGCTCTGTGGTACTCTGGGAGGCAGGGCCATAACCACTGTTTGAGTTTTAGTCAGGTCTGTTGGGAAAGCTATTTGAAGAACAGCAAAAAATGGCAATATCATATACCTAACCCTAACCTTAAATTCCGACCAAAAAGCACACTTTATTTTCATAAATGTTTAAGGTTAGCAGTGTGGTTACCGTTAGGGTTAGGTTTAAGAGAAATTGTTGAAGTGGATGGGTTTTAACTATAATTGAACCATCTGTCTAAGTTAGACTACTCTCTGTAAAGCAAAGTTATTATGAGTATTTAGTTACCTATTTTTTGCTACTGCTGAAGTAGGCGCTGTTTAATATTAGCTTCACACTTCATCCTTCTAGCTGGCTAAGCAATACTAGTCAGAGCCCTTCAATGTTACTACAATAGAAGTCTCTGCTGGCAGCTAGCCACCTGACTGACTGACGTACATTTTTACGAGCTACTTGCTTCTGCACTCGACGGTCCCTGTCCTTTGAGCTTGTGTGGCCTACCACTCCTCGGCTGAGCTGTTGTTGCTCCTAGACATTTCCACTTTACAATAACAGCACTTACAGTTGACCGGGGCAGCTCTAGCTGAAATTTGACAAACTGACTTGTTGGAAAGGTGGCATCCTATGACGGTGCCACGTTGAAAGTCACTGAGCTCTTCAGTGAGGCCATTCTACCGCTAATGTTTGTCTATGGAGATTGCATGTGTGCAATCTGTGATTTTATACACCTGTCAGCAACAGGTGTGGCTGAAATGGCCCAATCCACTAATTTGAAGGGTGCCCACATACTTTTGTATATATAGTGTACATTTATACGGTACACAATATAACAGGTTTTGGTGGAGAGAGAGATTATATTTCTCAGTTTAGGAAGCTTCCAAATTAGAACTCAGAGAAATTAATAAATAAGACTCCAGCTGTCAGTTTGTAAAACATCTGTATCCTGCCTTCCATGTGACTTGTAAACTTTGGAGGAACCAGAATGTGCACTATGTTGAGGATCAATATCTTACTGAGTATACTGTACATCTACTTAAGTGGCAGAGCACATTTACTATCATCACCATAGTGTATGTAAAGTATGGATGTTTCCATACTTTCCATACTCCAGCACAGTCCAGCATAGCAAACCAATCCCCTGAGATTATATATCAACGTCATGCCATGTTCCAAAATACATGGCCGTAACTACATACTGTATGAGGTCCGGACCTAGGTAATCTTTCTATATATACAGTACCAGTCAAAAGTTTGGATACACCTACTCATTCAAGGGTTTTTCTTTATTTCTATTATTTTCAACATTGTAGAATAATAGTGAAAAATTACAAACTATGAAATAACACATATGGAATCGTGTAGCAACCAAAAAAGTGTTAAGCAAATCCAAATATATTTTATATTTGAGATTCTTCAAAGTAGCCACCCTTTGCCTTGATGACAGCTTTGCACACTGTTGGCATTCTCTCAACCAGCTTCATGAGTTAGTCACCTGGAATGAGGTAGTCCGGTCATCTTTTCCTCGATCCTGACTAGTCTCCCAGTCCCTGCAGCATGATGCTGCCATGATGCTGCCACCACCATGCTTCACCGTAGGGATGGTGCCAGGTTTCCTCCAGACGTGACACTTGGCATTCATGCCAAAGAGTTCAATCTTTGGTTCATCAGACCAGATTATCTTGTTTCGCATGGTCTGAAAGTCCTTTAGGTGCCTTTTGGCAACTCCAAGTGGTCTGTCATGTGATTTTTACTGAGGAGGGTCTTCCGTCTGGCCACTCTACGATAAAAGCCTGATTGGTGGAGTGCTGCAGAGATGGTTGTCCTTCTGGAAGATTCTCCCATCTCCACAGAGGAACTCTGGTGCTCTGTTAGAGTGACCGTCGGGTTCACCTCCCTGACCAAGGCCCTTCTCCCCTGATTGCTCAGTTTGGCCGGGCTGCCAGCTCTAGGAAGAGTCTTGGTGGTTCCAAACTTCTTCCATTTAAGAATGATGGAGACCACTGTGTTTTTGGAAACCTTCAGTACTGCAGAAATGTTTCGGTAACCTTCCCCAGATCTGTGTCTCGACACAATCCTGTCTCTGAGCTCTACGGACAATTCCTTTGACCTCATGGCTTGGTTTTTGCACTGACATGCACTGTCAACTGTGGGGTTTTATATAGACAGGTGTGTGTCTTTCCAAATCATGTCCAATCAATTGAATTTACCACAGGTGGACTCCAAGTTGCAGAAACATCTCAATGATGATCAATGGAAACAGGATGCACCTGAGCTCAAATTGGTGTCTAATAGCAAACGGTCTGAATACTTATGTAAATAAGGTATTTCTGTTTTTATTTTTAATAAATTTGCAAACATTTCTAAAAAACAGTTTTTTTGCTTAGTCATTATGGTGTATTGTGTGTAGATTGATGAGAAGTTTGTATTTATTTCATCCATTTTAGAATAAGGCTGTAACGTACCAAAATATGGAAAAAGTGAAAGCGTCTGAATACTTTCCGAATGCACTGTATATTTATATTTACACAATTTCAACTACCTTCCTAATTACATTAATACAAATAAAAAATGTTACCGGTTACCTTCAGATGAGTCCCGTGACACTTGTGGGGGTAATAGTTGATAATAGTTTACAGGTCAAACTGTTCGGATGCTACAGACGTTTCGTGAGAAGACAGATTTTGGGAGTTTTCATTGTTTCACAAACTCCGCTCTAGCTCTGCCACCTTTCACCGTAGATGCGGAAGTGCGACATAGGAGAATGTGATGGATTGAGACGGATCCAAAGCAAAAAAATGATACCTCTATCTTAAACTGACGGATTTAGATTTTTCATTATGTTACTTGAGATTGACGCACTGATCACATCACGCTCAACAGTTTCCCGTGTTTATCAAGAATGGTCCACCACCCAAAGGACATTCGGCCAATCCGGAAAGCATTGTAGTGCACAACTGGTCTCTAATAGATCATTTGTCAGTTAGTCAAGTGGCGAGCTGCCGGTAGAGACTTTTATTGCAGTAACGCTGGCGGGCTCTGGCTAGTATTACTTAGCCAGTGTAACGGCTGTCGGAAGAGAGAGTAGACCAAGGTGCAGCTGAGTTAGTGTTCATCTTGAAATTTAATTAGAACAAAGAGAACACTACAAAAATGAACAAAAACACAAAAACACTCTAAACAGAGACAATCCCCCACAAAACCCAAAGGAAAAACAGGCTCCTTATGTGTGACTCCCAATCAGCAACAACGAACTACAGCTGTGCCTGATTGGGAGCCACACACGGCCCAAAACAAAGAAATACAAAAACATAGAAAAATGAACATAGAACGCCCACCCAATGTAACACCCTGGCCTAACCAAAATAAAGAACAAAAACCCCTCTCTATGGCCAGGGCGTTACAGCCAGCTAGAAGGATGAAGCAAGAACCTAACGTTAAACGAAGCGTACCTCAGCAGGAGCAACAAAAAAAGAACAGGCTACTAAGTTCTCATAATAATGTTGCGTTACAGAAAGTAGGCTAACTGAGACAGACAGTGATGTGGCACTCAGTGGTGAGGCTGAGGCAGGCTGCAATACATGCAGGAGGAAGCAGAGACAGATAGAGAGGAAGCAAGAAGAGAGAGAGAGATTAGTACAGTGGTTCTCAAAAATGGGGTCGGGGCCACATGTGGGGTCCCCTGATGAAATCTGTACTAATCTTATCAAACAAGTTAGGAACAACACTTTAATTTTAACTTAATATAATACATAAATAAAAACAATTTAGTCTCAAATAAGTAATGAAACATGTTCAATTTGGTTTAAATAATGCAAAAACACAGTGTCGGAGAAGAAAGTAAAAGTGCAATATGTGCCATGTAAAAAAGCTAACGTTGAAGTCCCTTGCTTAGAACTGGTGGTTCCTTTTAACATGAGTCTTCAATATTCCCAGTTAAGAAGTTTTAGGTTATAGTTCTTATAGGAATTATAGGACTATTTATCTCTATACCATTTGTATTTCATATACCTTTGACTATTAGATGTTCTTATAGGCACTTTAGTATTGCCAGCCTAAACTCGGGAGTTGATAGGCTTGAAGTCATAAACAGCGCTGTGCTTCAAGCATTGCTAAGAGCTGCTGGCAAACCCAGTAAAGTGCTGTTTGAATGAATTCTTACGAGCCTGCTGGTGCCCACCACCGCTCAGTCAGACTGCTCTATAAAATATCAAATCATATACTTAATTATAATATAATAAACACACAGAAATACGAGCCTTTGCTCATTAATATGGTCAAATTCGGAAACTCATTTCGAAAACAAAAAGTGTATTCTTTCAGTGAAATACGGAACATGCAACCCTAAGTCTAAATATTGCTGTTACATTGCACAATCTTCAATGTTATGTCATAAATATGTAAAATTCTGGCAAATTAATTACCGTCTTTGTTAGGAAGAAATGGTCTTCACACAGTTTGCAACGAGCCAGGCGGCCCAAACTGCTGCATACTGTCGTGGCCAAAAGTTTTGAGAATGACACAAATATACATTTTCACAAAGTCTGCTGCCTCAGTTTGTATGATAGCAATTTGCATATACTCCAGAATGTTATGAAGAGTGATCAGATGAATTGCAATTAATTGCAAAATCCCTCTTTGCCATGCAAATGAACTGAATCCCCCAAAAACATTTCCACTGCATTTCAGCCCTGCCACAAAAGAACCAGCTGACATTATGTCAATGATTCTCTCGTTAACACAGGTGTGAGTGTTGATGAGGACAAGGCTGGAGATCACTCTGTCATTTACATTTACGTCATTTAGCAGACGCTCTTATCCAGAGTGACTTACAAATTGGTGGATTCACCTTATGATATCCAGTGGAACAACCACTGGATTTAGACTGGAGCCTAAATTCAACACATTTGATCACTCAGCCACGCTACCCTCTGTCATGCTGATTGAGTTCGAATAACAGACTGGAAGCTTCAAAAGGAGGGTGGTGCTTGGAATAATTGTTCTTCCTCTGTCAATCATGTCAGCTGGCAGGTGTGAGTGCATCTGCATGCACAGTGAGGCGAAGACTTTTGGAGGATGGCCTGGTGTCAAGAATGGCAGCAAAGAAGCCACTTCTCTCCAGGAAAAACATCAGGGACAGACTGATACTCTGCAAAAGGTACAGGGATTGGACTGCTGAGGACTGGGGTAAAGTCATCTTCTCTGATGAATCCCCTTTCTGATTGTTTGGGGCATCCGGAAAAAAGCTTGTCCGGAGAAGACAAGGTGAGCGCTACCATCAGTCCTGTGTCATGCCAACAGTAAAGCATCCTGAGACCATTCATGCGTGGGGTTGCTTCTCAGCCAAAGGAGTGGGCTCACTCACAATTTTGCCTAAGAACACAGCCATGAATAAAGAATGGTATCAACACATCCTCCGAGAGAAACTTCTCCCAACCATCCAGGAATAGTTTGGTGACAAGCAATTTCTTTTCCAGCATGATGGAGCACCTTGCCATAAGGCAAAAGTGATAACTAAGTGGCTCAGGGAACAAAACATTGATAATTTGGGTCCTTGGCCAGGAAACTCCCCAGACCTTAATCCCATTGAGAACTTGTGGTCAATCCTCAAGAGGCGGGTGGACAAACAAAAACCCACAAATTCTGACAAACTCCAATCATTGATTATGCAAGAATGGGCTGCCATCAGTCAGGATGTGGCCCAGAAGTTAATTGACAGCATGCCAGGGCGGATTGCAGAGGTCTTGAAAAAGAGGGTCAACACTGCAAATATTGACTCTTTGCATGAACTTCATGTAATTGTCAATAAAAGCCTTTGACACTTATGAAATGCTTGTAATTGTACTTCAGTATTCCATAGTAACATCTGACAAAAATATCTAAAGACACTGAAGCAGCAAACTTTGTGGAAATTAATATTTGTGTCATGACCGTATAGCCTGACTCTGCTTGCACTGATTGCAAAAGAAGTGACACAATTTCCCTAGTTAATATTGCCTGCTAACATGAATTTAATTTAACTACATAAGCAGGTTTAAAAGAATATACTTGTGTATTGATTTTAAGAAAGGCATTGATGTTTATGGTTAGGTACATTTTTGCATTGATTGTGCTTTTTTCACGAATGCGCTTTTGTTAAATCATCTCCCGTTTGGCTAAGTTGAAGTAGGCTGTGATTCGATGATAAATTAACATTTAATTGATTATATGCAATGCAGAACAAGCAAGTTAACCTAGTAATATCAACCATGTGCAGTTAACTGGTGATGATGTGAAGATTGATTGTTTTTTAAAAGATAAGTTTAATGCTAGCTAGCAACTTACGTTGGCTCCTTGCAGCCACAAGGTCCTTTTGATGCTGCACTCGCATAACAGGTGGTCAGCCTGCCACGCAGTCTCCTTGTGGATTGCAATGTAATCGGCATCCAAAAAGGCTTGAAATCGGCTCTGCTGATTAATCGGCCATGCCGATTAATCGGTGGACCTCTAATTACAATTGTATGGCTAATAGGCTAATGTGTTTGTAGATGGTCTGTGGTGAATTAACCTCCAGCAGCCAAGGTGATAATGGCTGGGGTCGTTTTGACTTGTTGTTGGTGTTCTCCAAATAACATCCTTGAATGTTCTGGAATTATTTGTATAGAAATGCAATTAATAAGCTATTTACACCATCTACTCAAACACACAGAGAGAGAGAGAGAGAGAGAGAGAGAGAGAGAGAGAGAGAGACAGAATTACGTGGCCTTAAAGAGACATTTGGGGGAAAGAGACGTTTTGATCAAAGCTTTGCCTCCCGGAAAAACAGATGACGCCAGTGTCAAGGTTATTCTCCCAGGTACTGTGTTCTTCAAAGGGGCTCTCGCTCTGCAAAAGTGTATGGGGCCCTTTGTGAGATAACAGGTTGAAAATAAAAGACAATTACACTGATGGAGAGACTTGCACAGCCGCGGCCCCGCCCCTCGGCTCCGCCCCCACAAATTCAGCCTCCATATTGTCACGTCCTGACCAGTAGAGGGTGTAGTTGGGTCAGGACGTGGCAGAAGGGAGTGTGTTTTTTATTGTTTCATTGATTTTGGCCGTGTGACTTCCAATCAAGCACAGCTGTAGAGGGTTGTGGTTGATTGGGAGTCACACATAAGTTGCCTACGTTTCCTTTGTGTTTCGTGGGTAATTGTGCTTGTCATTGTGGTTGCACCTGACAGGACTGTGTTGGCTGTCAGTTTTGTTGTTTTTTGTGAATTGCATAGTGTTCATGTATTAAATATGACGAACCCTAACTCCGCCGCATTTTGGTCCACTTCTTCCTCAGACAGCCGTTACAGAATTACCCACCAAACCAGGACCAAGCGGCGGAAGAGGAAGGAGCAGCAGGAGTACAGCGTTATGGACCAATGGACTTGGGAACAGATCCTGGACGGAGAGGGACCATGGACTCAGGCTGGGGATTATCGCCTCCCGCAGTGGGAGATTGAAGCGGCGAGAGCGGAGAGGCGCTATTACGAGGAGAGAGAGCGCAACGAGCACGAGAGGCAGCCCCAATAATTTTTTTTGGGGGGGCACACGGGACAGTCGGTGGAGCTGAGGTCGGAACCAGAGCCAGTCGGGATGACATTGGAGGTGAGCGAGGGATATGAGGCAGAGACTGTGACGGGGTTAATGGGGAAATTAGGAGAGAGAGAGATGAGAGAGCTGCTAGTGTGGTGCATAAAGTACGGCATTCGCCCTAATGAGCGTGTCGTGGGAATGTCACCTGAGGCAGCTCTCCATACTCGTCCTGAGGTGCGTGCTGGTTGTCTGGTAAAGACTGTGCCTGCGCCCAGAAACAGGCCTCCTGCATGTCTTCCCATCCTGGTCAAGCCCGTGCCTCCTCCACGGACCAGTCCTCCAGTGGGTCTCCCTATCTTGGTCAAGCCCGTGCCTCCTCCACGGACCAGTCCTCCAGTCGGTCTCCCTATCCTGGTCAAGCCCGTGTCTCCTCCACGGACCAGTCCTCCAGTGGGTCTCCCTATCCTGGTCAAGCCCGTGTCTCCTCCACGGACCAGTCCTCCAGTGGGTCTCTCCACCCTGGTCCCTCCTGTGCCACCTCCTCAAACCAGGCCTCCAGCGGGTCTTCCCAGACTGGTGAGTCCAGGGCCTGCGCCCAGAGCCAGGCCTCCGTTATGTCTCCCCAGCCTGGTGAATCCTGAGAGGGAGCTGCCAGAGTGGCCAGACTGCCCGGAGCTGCCAGAGTGGCCAGACTGCCCGGAGCTGCCAGAGTGGCCAGACTGCCCGGAGCTGCCAGAGTTGCCCTCCTGCCCTCCGGCCCAGCCCGTGGGGCCCTCCTGCCCTCCGGCCCAGCCCGAGTGGCCCTCCTGCCCTCCGGCCCAGCCCGAGGGGCCCTCCTGCCCTCCGGCCCAGCCCGAGGGGCCCTCCTGCCCTCCGGCCCAGCCCGAGTGGTCTGTCTGCCAGGGTCAGCCCGAGTGGCCCGTCTGCCCGGCGCAGCTATCGGCGCCACCAAAGTGGGCGACGCCGAAGGTGGAGCGAGGTCCACGTCCTGCACCTGAGCCACCTCCAGGATAGGTGGGTTGGGGAGGGAGGGTGTAGCACAGTGCCGTCGGTGACGGCAGCCACCCTCCCTTCCCTCCCTTATTGTTTAGGGGTTATTGTTTGTTGGGGTATTGGGGATTTTCTTGTGTGTTCTTTTTTTAGGTGCATCCCGGGGTCTGCACCTTGAGGGGGGGTACTGTCACGTCCTGACCAGTAGAGGGTGTAGTTGGGTCAGGACGTGGCAGAAGGGAGTGTGTGTTTTTTATTGTTTCATTGATTTTGGCTGTGTGACTTCCAATCAAGCACAGCTGTAGAGGGTTGTGGTTGATTGGGAGTCACACATAAGTTGCCTACATTTCCTTTGTGTTTCGTGGGTAATTGTGCTTGTCATTGTGGTTGCACATTGTGGTTGCACAGTCTGACGGAACCGCCATTTTTAAACCAACTGTATAAAATGGCGGGTCAAGAATGAACATATCAGACCAGAGAGACGTTGGGCTGCAGCTCACATTTAAAGTGGTTTGAACTGTGAATCTCAACACGAGGTAGAGATGATAATGTCACCTCCTGGACAATCACTGGTACGGCTGATTAGCTGTCCTAAGTAAAGTATCTACAAAAGTGAATTTAAGTGGGACTACATGACAAGTCACCAGATACCGGACGACTGCAGATGAGAACTGTAGAAGACTGGTGGAGACCCTTTTTGGATAATCAGAGCCTTACAAGCGTGCCGCAAAAAGGCCCAACCAACCCCCTTTCCAAGAAGGCCCGGTTAGGAGATATACACGGCAAACCAAGGCATTTCCATGTAAATTCATTCATGATTTCTCACTCCAAGCGGGCTGCGGGTTCGTGTGCAAAGTATATGTGAGAGTAGTTTGTAAATGTACCAACATTAAGCGTCTCTGTCTGTCTCTCTCTTTCTCTCCCTCGCCATGTCTTTTGTAACAAGCAGCCATATTGTTGTCAGTCCGCTAGGGACATGTTTCTAATGTATTAAGTGTATGTTTATCCTGAGTTACCATTTTGTTAGCTAGTGTTACAACCTGGCTCAAAATTGTACAAACAATGGGAAACCACAAACTGAGTAGAGGAATAACAAAATTAATTTATTCCATAAATAAAATAAACACAACAATAATCAGATGAGCCACGAAGGTCAGTAAATTAGGTGTCAACTGCCAAAGTAAACAGTGAAACAACCAAAGGTACGCAGTGGAGAGGGGAAGTCTCTTGCAGAATGGGGAAACAGTGGCTTTATGCCATAGCTGAGCTTCCACAGGTGTGCCCCATAAGCACTGACAACCCTCCCAGCTCCGCCCACCTCTCCTACTCCACCCACCAATCTCCTGCAGGAAGTAAGCACAGCAAAACCCAGTAGACAGAGCAGGGAGGAGCCGTCACACTAGTAAATAAATAATTAAAACAATTTGTGTAGTACTGAATCATAAGTAAGGCTGGGATTTTTGCAGATGCAAGGAGGTTACGACTGTTCAGAATGATGATATGATGTTATGATTAATAAGTTGAGTATTTTATGGATGTAATAGGTAAAGACCTTCATATTTTAATTCGGGAGATGGTAACTCTTTAAAGAACCGCTCTCGTGGTGCCCCAAATCCTACTGAGTTAATTGTTACATGATTCATTTAATAGGGTAGCAATTACATTTACATTTTACATTTAAGTCATTTAGCAGATGCTCTTATCCAGAGCGACTTACAAATTGGTGCATTTACCTTATGATATCCAGTGGAACAACCACTTTACAATAGTGCATCTATATCTTTTAGGGGGGGGGGGGGGATTAGAAGGATTACTTTATCCTATCCTAGGTATTCCTTAAAGAGGTGGGGTTTCAGGTGTCTCCGGAAGGTGGTGATTGACTCTGCTGTCCTGGTGTCGTGAGGGAGCTTGTTCCACCATAGGGGTGCCAGAGCAGCGAACAGTTTTGACTGGGCTGAGCGGGAACTGTGCTTCCTCAGAGGTAGGGGGGCCAGCAGGCCAGCGGTGGAATCAACTAACATAGTTAGTTGATTTGATAAACAACAGTCACCAGATTAATTAAAGCAAAGTCACAGCATTGGCTTAAATTATTATGATGGTCATAATGCTTCTTGACATTGTCATAAAGTGTATTTAATTAGCCCTGGAATGCTTTTACAACAGTCTTGAAGGAGTTCCCACATATGCTGAGCACTTGTTGGCTGCTTTTCCTTCACTCATGCGGTCCAACTCATCCCAAACCATCTCAATTGGGTTGAGGTCGGGTGATTGTGGAGGCCAGGTCATCTGATGCAGCACTCCATCACTCTCCATCTTGGTGAAATCACCCTTACACAGCCTGGAGGTGTGTTGGGTCATTGTCCTGTTGAAAAACAAATGATAGTCCCAGTAAGCTCAAACCAGATGGGATGGCATATCGCTGCAGAATGCTGTGGTAGCCATGCTGATTAAGCGTGCCTTGAATTCTAAATAAATCCCAGACAGTATCACCAGCAAAGAACCCCGACACCATAACATCTCCTCCTCCATGCTTCATGGTGGGAACCACACATGCGGAGATCATCAGTTCACCTACTCTGCATCTTACAAAGACATGGCGGTTGGAACTAAAAATCTCAAATTTGGACTCATCAGACCAAAGGACAGATTTCCATCGGTCAAATGTCCATTGCTTGTGTTTCTTGGCCCAAGCAAGTCTCTTTTTCTTATTGGTGTCCTTTAGTAGTGTTTTTTTTGTAGCCATTCGACCATGAAGGCCTGATTCACGCAGTCCCCTCTGAACAGTTGATGTTGAGATGTGTCTCTTACTTGAACTCTGTGAAGCATTTATTTGGGCTGCAAACTGTCATGGTCCAAACACACTAAGACAGTCGTGAAGAGGGCACGACAAAGCCTATTCCCCCTCAGGACACTGAAAAGATTTGGCATGGGTCCTGAGATCCTCAAAAGCTTCTACAACTACACCATCGAGAGCATCCTGACCAGTTGCATCACTGCCTGGTATGGCAACTACTCGGCCTCCAACCGCATGGCACTACAGACGGTAGTGTGCATAGCCCAGTACATCACTGGGGCCAAGCTTCCTGCCATCCTGGACCTCTATATCAGGCATTGTCAGACGAAGGCCCTAAAAATTGTTAAAGACGCCAGTCACCATAGTCATAGACTGTTCTCTCTGTTACCGCACAGCAAGTGGTACTGGAGCGCCAAGTCTAGGTCCAAAAGACTTCTTCACAGCTTCAACCCACAAGCCATAAGACTCCTGAACAGTTAATCAAAGGGCTACCCAGACCCCTCTTTTACTCTGCTGCCACTCTCTATTTATAATCTATGCATAGTCACTTTAACTCTGCTGTCACGGGATACTAGGAGTGGTGGTAGGAGTCAGGCGCAGAGAGCAGAGGTAAAGTATAACGTCCTTTATTCTTTCCGGCACAAAACGGTCAACGCCAAAACAAACGGGCGCGTAAAACAAACGACCAACCCAGAACAACGGGCAAACAGTCCGGAGAGAGAATACAAGGCTTAAGCCAGCACATCCAAAAATACAACAACAGCAAAAGTAATCCCGCACAAACCTGGGCGGGCTAAGCAGGCTTAAATAAACACAAATCAAGAAACACAATAGGAAACAGGTACAACCAATAAGACAATACAAACAGAAAGGGAAAAAGGGATCAGCGGTGGCTAGTAGGCTGGCGACGACGACCGCCGAGCGCCGCCCGAGCAGGCAGGGGAGCCATGGGATTCGTGACATCTACCTACATGTACATATTACCTTAATTACCTCGACTAACTGGGGTCCCCACACATTGACAACCGGTACCACCTGTATATAGCCTCTTAATTGCCATTTTACTGCCGCTGTTTAATTATTTGTTACTTTTATTTTCTATTTTTTATTTCTCTATTTTTTTACTTAACACTTATTTTTTTCTTAAAACTACATTGTTGGTTAGGGGCTGGTAACTCAGCATTTCACTGTAAGGTCTGCACCTGTTGTACTCTGTGCATGTGACAAATACAATTTGATTTGAATTTCTCGTAACTCTAATGGTAACTGGTACGTCTAATGGTAACTGGTACGTCTAATGGTAACTGGTAACTCTAATGGTAACTGGTAAGTCTAATGGTAACTGGTAACTCTAATGGGAACTGGTAACTCTACATGTAACTGGTAACTCTAATGGGAACTGGTAAGTCTAATGGGAACTGGTAACTCTAATGGTAACTGGTAACGCTAATGGTAACTGGTAACTCTAATGGTAACTGGTAACTGGTAACGCTAATGGTAACTGGTAACTGGTAACTGGTAACTGGTAAGTCTAATGGTAACTGGTATGTCTAATGGTAACTGGTAACGCTAATGGTAACTGGTAACTCTAATGGTAACTGGTAACTGGTAATTCTAATGGTAACTGGTAAGTCTAATGGTAACTGGTAAGTCTAATGGTAACTGGTAACTCTAATGGTAACTGGTAACTGGTAACGCTAATGGTAACTGGTAACTCTAATGGTAACTGGTAAGTCTAATGGTAACTGGTAACTGGTAAGTCTAATGGTAACTGGTAAGTCTAATGGTAACTGGTAACTCTAATGGTAACTGGTAAGTCTAATAGTAACTGGTAAGTCTAATGGTAACTGGTAACTGGTAATTCTAATGGTAACTGGTAAGTCTAATGGTAACTGGTAAGTCTAATGGTAACT
>NC_138319.1:37087500-37112500 GCF_965601325.2 Salmo salar
ATAGGAGAGTTGGTGGAGGGGGAGACAGAGAGGATGGCTATAGGAGAGTTGGTGGAGGGGGAGAGACAGAGGATGGCTATAGGAGAGTTGGTGGAGGGGGAGACAGAGGATGGCTATAGGAGAGTTGGTGGAGGGGGAGAGACAGAGGATGGCTATAGGAGAGTTGGTGGAGGGGGAGACAGAGAGGATGGCTATAGGAGAGTTGGTGGAGGGGGAGAGACAGAGGATGGCTATAGGAGAGTTGGTGGAGGGGGAGAGACAGTGGATGGCTATAGGAGAGTTGGTGGAGGGGGAGACAGAGAGGATGGCTATAGGAGAGTTGGTGGAGGGGGAGACAGAGAGGATGGCTATAGGAGAGTTGGTGGAGGGGGAGACAGAGAGGATGGCTATAGGAGAGTTGGTGGAGGGGGAGACAGAGAGGATGGCTGTAGGAGAGTTGGTGGAGGGGGAGAGACAGAGGATGGCTATAGGAGAGTTGGTGGAGGGGGAGACAGAGAGGATGGCTATAGGAGAGTTGGTGGAGGGGGAGACAGAGAGGATGGCTATAGGAGAGTTGGTAGAGGGGGAGAGACAGAGGATGGCTATAGGAGAGTTGGTGGAGGGGGAGACAGAGAGGATGGCTATAGGAGAGTTGGTGGAGGGGGAGACAGAGAGGATGGCTATAGGAGAGTTGGTGGAGGGGGAGACAGAGAGGATGGCTATAGGAGAGTTGGTGGAGGGGGAGAGACAGAGGATGGCTATAGGAGAGTTGGTGGAGGGGGAGACAGAGAGGATGGCTATAGGAGAGTTGGTGGAGGGGGAGACAGAGAGGATGGCTATAGGAGAGTTGGTGGAGGGAGAGACAGAGAGGATGGCTATAGGAGAGTTGGTGGAGGGGGAGAGACAGAGGATGGCTGTAGGAGAGTTGGTGGAGGGGGAGAGACAGAGGATGGCTATAGGAGAGTTGGTGGAGGGGGAGACAGAGAGGATGGCTATAGGAGAGTTGGTGGAGGGGGAGACAGAGGATGGCTGTAGGAGAGTTGGTGGAGGGGGAGAGACAGAGGATGGCTATAGGAGAGTTGGTGGAGGGGGAGAGACAGAGGATGGCTATAGGAGAGTTGGTGGAGGGGGAGACAGAGAGGATGGCTATAGGAGAGTTGGTGGAGGGGGAGACATTGAGGATGGCTATAGGAGAGTTGGTGGAGGGGGAGACAGAGGATGGCTGTAGGAGAGTTGGTGGAGGGGGAGAGACAGAGGATGGCTATAGGAGAGTTGGTGGAGGGGGAGACAGAGAGGATGGCTATAGGAGAGTTGGTGGAGGGGGAGACAGAGGATGGCTGTAGGAGAGTTGGTGGAGGGGGAGAGACAGAGGATGGCTGTAGGAGAGTTGGTGGAGGGGGAGAGACAGAGGATGGCTATAGGAGAGTTGGTGGAGGGGGAGACAGAGAGGATGGCTATAGGAGAGTTGGTGGAGGGGGAGACAGAGAGGATGGCTATAGGAGAGTTGTTGGAGGGGGAGAGACAGAGGATGGCTATAGGAGAGTTGGTGGAGGGGGAGAGACAGAGGATGGCTATAGGAGAGTTGGTGGAGAGGGAGACAGAGAGGATGGCTATAGGAGAGTTGGTGGAGGGGGAGAGACAGAGGATGGCTATAGGAGAGTTGGTGGAGGGGGAGAGACAGAGGATGGCTATAGGAGAGTTGGTGGAGGGGGAGACAGAGAGGATGGCTGTAGGAGAGTTGGTGGAGGGGGAGAGACAGAGGATGGCTATAGGAGAGTTGGTGGAGGGGGAGACAGAGAGGATGGCTATAGGAGAGTTGGTGGAGGGGGAGACAGAGAGGATGGCTATAGGAGAGTTGGTAGAGGGGGAGAGACAGAGGATGGCTATAGGAGAGTTGGTGGAGGGGGAGACAGAGAGGATGGCTATAGGAGAGTTGGTGGAGGGGGAGACAGAGAGAATGGCTATAGGAGAGTTGGTGGAGGGGGAGACAGAGAGGATGGCTATAGGAGAGTTGGTAGAGGGGGAGAGACAGAGGATGGCTATAGGAGAGTTGGTGGAGGGGGAGACAGAGAGGATGGCTATAGGAGAGTTGGTGGAGGGGGAGACAGAGAGGATGGCTATAGGAGAGTTGGTGGAGGGGGAGACAGAGAGGATGGCTATAGGAGAGTTGGTGGAGGGGGGAGACAGAGAGATGGCTATAGGAGAGTTGGTGGAGGGGGAGAGACAGAGGATGGCTATAGGAGAGTTGGTGGAGGGGGAGACAGAGAGGATGGCTATAGGAGAGTTGGTGGAGGGGGAGACAGAGAGGATGGCTATGGCTATAGGAGAGTTGGTGGAGGGGGAGACAGAGGATGGCTGTAGGAGAGTTGGTGGAGGGGGAGAGACAGAGGATGGCTGTAGGAGAGTTGGTGGAGGGGGAGAGACAGAGGATGGCTATAGGAGAGTTGGTGGAGGGGGAGACAGAGAGGATGGCTATAGGAGAGTTGGTGGAGGGGGAGACAGAGAGGATGGCTATAGGAGAGTTGTTGGAGGGGGAGAGACAGAGGATGGCTATAGGAGAGTTGGTGGAGGGGGAGAGACAGAGGATGGCTATAGGAGAGTTGGTGGAGAGGGAGACAGAGAGGATGGCTATAGGAGAGTTGGTGGAGGGGGAGAGACAGAGGATGGCTATAGGAGAGTTGGTGGAGGGGGAGAGACAGAGGATGGCTATAGGAGAGTTGGTGGAGGGGGAGACAGAGAGGATGGCTATAGGAGAGTTGGTGGAGGGGGAGACAGAGAGGATGGCTGTAGGAGAGTTGGTGGAGGGGGAGACAGAGAATGGCTATAGGAGAGTTGGTGGAGGGGGAGACAGAGAGGATGGCTATAGGAGAGTTGGTGGAGGGGGAGACAGAGAGGATGGCTATAGGAGAGTTGGTGGAGGGGGAGACACAGAGGATGGCTATAGGAGAGTTGGTGGAGGGGGAGACAGAGATGATGGCTATAGGAGAGTTGGTGGAGGGGGAGACAGAGAGGATGGCTATAGGAGAGTTGGTGGAGGGGGAGAGACAGAGGATGGCTATAGGAGAGTTGGTGGAGGGGGAGACAGAGGATGGCTATAGGAGAGTTGGTGGAGGGGGAGCGACAGAGAGGATGGCTATAGGAGAGTTGGTGGAGGGGGAGACAGAGAGGATGGCTATAGGAGAGTTGGTGGAGGGGGAGACAGAGAGGATGGCTATAGGAGAGTTGGTGGAGGGGGAGACAGAGAGGATGGCTATAGGAGAGTTGGTGGAGGGGGAGACAGAGAGGATGGCTATAGGAGAGTTGTTGGAGGGGGAGACAGAGAGAATGGCTATAGGAGAGTTGGTGGAGGGGGAGAGACAGAGGATGGCTATAGGAGAGTTGTTGGAGGGGGAGAGACAGAGGATGGCTATAGGAGAGTTGGTGGAGGGGGAGAGACAGAGGATGGCTATAGGAGAGTTGGTGGAGGGGGAGAGACAGAGAATGGCTATAGGAGAGTTGGTGGAGGGGGAGACAGAGAGAATGGCTATAGGAGAGTTGGTGGAGGGGGAGACAGAGAGAATGGCTATAGGAGAGTTGGTGGAGGGGGAGACAGAGAGGATGGCTATAGGAGAGTTGTTGGAGGGGGAGACAGAGAGAATGGCTATAGGAGAGTTGGTGGAGGGGGAGACAGAGAGGATGGCTATAGGAGAGTTGGTGGAGGGGGAGGGGGCTACAAGGAGAAGGGTTCCGCCTATTATAATATATGAATAATTTATTCTTGCATAGTTGGCCAAAGTCCAATTTCATAATTCTGTAATTGCAATCAGAGACAGAGAGGAATGTAGTATGGTGCTGGAGCTGGAGTCGGGTAGCTTGAAGATATGCATGCAAGGGTAGGTGGGGAATTGGCCGAGAATACAAAGGGATAATACACATATCTATCAACCACGCATGTTAAACATGTCCACACTGCCCCAGCTTAGGTATATTACCAGTGAACAGGGGAGGCAGAACCGAGAAAGCATTTCAGGGTTCGTTATTGTCCTGAAGACACACCACACAATATTGAACTGCTGTGTCTCTCCACATGAAATAAAAGTGTTATACAGCAAATGCAGATAAAAAAAAGTGCAATGGGAACTTATGTGAATAAGTACACACTCAAAAGGCATTTCCAATGAAAATAATTGTATTTCTAGGATGGCTTTCTGCACCACAAAAAAATAGATGGGGAGAGGAGAGGCAGCGATGGAAGCAGACACATTACCCACTATGTCTTTCTGCCCTGGGAGACCCTGGGAGACCATCTGTTATTACCCCTGGGAGACCATCTGTTATTACCCTGGGAGACCATCTATTATTACCCTGGGAGACCATCTGTTATCACCCTGGGAGACCATCTGTTATCACCCTGGGAGACCTTCTGTTATCACCCTGGGAGACCATCTGTTATTACCCTGGGAGACCATCTGTTATTACCCTGGGAGACCATCTATTATTACCCTGGGAGACCATCTGTTATTACCCTGGGAGACCATCTGTTATCACCCTGGGAGACCATCTGTTATCACCCTGGGAGACCATCTGTTATCACCCTGGGAGACCATCTGTTATCACCCTAGGGGAGGGTTTGGCCGGGGTAGGCCGTCATTGTAAAATAAGAATTTGTTCTTAACTGACTTGCCTAGTTAAATAAATGTATAAAAAAAAAAATATGTATATATATATAATATACATGTTCCAGGGAGCGTATCCTTCAGAAGGCCTGCTGTAGAGAACAGTTTTGCGTCGGCCTTCTCTGTCTGCTCCTCCATGAAAGTCACTGCTGCCACAGAGAAAACTCACAATGCACGTCAACCTCCTCCTCACTCCACGGAGGCAAAAGCAAAGAACAAAGGATGTTTTTTAAAACACACCGTTGTGCTAGAGTTTACATCGAAAAACTCTGCAACAAGAGACAGCGATAGGTCCTTATGTCTCCTGCTTACTGTTCAGTCTGCTGTTTCACCCCAGCGTGGTTAGAAACCATACGACACTGACAGCCTGTTGACATAATTATATGGCATACTCTAGAATAAGAGGCTGATATTTTGAAGCCAGAAGGGAAAAAGGACATTCTAGTGGGGTCGAGCGTTGGGCCAATAACCGAAAGGTTGCTGGTTTGAATCCCCGAGCTGACCAGGTAAATATCTGTCGTTCCGCCCCTGAGCAAGGAAGTTAACCCATTGTTCCCCGGGCGCCCGAAGACGTGGATGTCGATTAAGGCAACTGTAAAATGTTTGTTGCTATGGCAACTGAGCCATGAAGGCCAGAAAATAAAAATGAGGACGGTCTAGTAGCTACAAAATGAAATTCAATAAAACTCAGATGTAACTAAACTTTGAGAACACTCGTTTTCTTCCAAGGTACTGCATTGTATCTGCATTGTAAATGATCTCGACTTCCGTCACCCCAATCTCAAAATCTACTTCCTGTTCCTCAACTTGTTCCAAAACCTTGAATCATTGGATGCAAACGCTTCAAACTCAGTGGAGGCTCCACAGAGGAGGAAGGGGAAGACCATCCTCCTCATTGAATTTCATAAAATTATTGATTAAAATACACTGTTTTGCAATGAAGATCTACAGTAGCCTCAGCATCACTCTGTAGGGTAGAACCATGGTGTAGCCAGAGGACAGCTAGCTTCTGTCCTCCTCTGGGTACATTGACTTCAATACAAAACCTAGGAGGCTCATGCTTCTCACCCCATTCCATAGACTAACACAGTAATTATGACAACTTCCGGAGGATGTCCTCCAACTTATCAGAGCTCTTGTAGCATGAACTGACATGTTGTCCACCCAATCAAAGGATTATAACAGCTACACACAGCCTACATAATTTTCACCATATAAACAACATAGTTAACATAGCTATTAAAATTAACGTGTTACAATCATGCAATACAGTGGACAAGCAGTTTAGCAGTTAGTTTATCCAGCTAGCTAACATAGCATCCCTCTCATTATGAACCGGGTGTTTGAGTAGCCTAAACTGGCTAGCTGCATTTGCTATCTAAGTAAGTGAACGTGAAAGTAATTGATATCCCTCTCTCTTGCTCTCTCACTCTCTCTCTCTCTTGCTTCTTCCTAATTGTTGAAGAAATTAATTTGTTCAAAACTGTTAAAATTTGTCTTTCACGCTCTTTGAGTCAACTACTAGCCATATTGTATGCACTGCAGTGCTAGCTAGTTGTAGCTTATGCTTTCAGAACTAGAATCATTCTCTGAAACTTTGATTGGGTTGACAACATATCAGTTCATGCTGCAAGAGCTCTAATATGGGATAAGCATACCTGAATTCGACCAATAGAAACTCTCCTTTGCAACTGTTGGATTAATGATTACAACCTAGATCAGCTAGATGCAGGCAAGAGTGTGGCAAGAGTGTGCAAGGCGGTATTGAATGTGTCACTGTCTGTCACCTTGATTACTCTAATTTCTCTCGACCTGTGTGCACCTACGTTGTAAACTTTCATTCATAGGCTAGGTTGTAGCAACCTCATGATGGGTACAGGGGAAAATGTGAGTATCATGTAGTAGACTAAACCTATAGATGTTAAATTGAGCTGGGTGAATGGAATATGAATGACAGTTATCCAATATGCTGTAATAGAAATAAGGCCATGCTCATTAAAGAATACTAATCGTCTTCCCTCGTCTTAAACGGCACTGACCGCAACTGTTCAAACTTCATGTGATGGATGTCCAAGGCAACTCTGCAGGAAATACAATAGGTACCATGACAATAGATACCATGACTACAACTTTTAATGACAGCCTCTATTCAAATTCCAACATAACAAAATCAAGGTCCCATTATCAGACTAAATTTAGCAGCTAATTATTTAAAGTGATTTCAATTCTGTATTTTCTCTGAGTTTACATCAGTTGTTATATGAGTATTGTTATTACTGATGTTTCCAGTATACTTGAGGCAGTATTGATAGTATTACTAGTATGTTTCTAGTATTCCTAGGGCGGTACTACTAGTATGTTTCTAGTATTCCTAGGGCAGTATTACTAGTATGTTTCTAGTATTCCTAGGGCAGTATTACTAGTATGTTTCTAGTATTCCTAGGGCAGTACTACTAGTATGTTTCTAGTATTCCTAGGGCAGTACTACTAGTATGTTTCTAGTATTCCTAGGGCAGTATTACTAATATGTTTCAGTATTCTTGAGGCACTACTACCAGTATTTGTTAGACATTTAGCAGGATGAAATCTCTTGAGATGCCCCATATTTTTTTCATGTCTACAATTAAAAAAAATAAAAATAAAAAATAAAAACAATACCTAGAAACAATAATAATATGGCAACTACTGTCTAATAATAACAATAACAATGAAATAATAATTAAAAACAAAAACTTACATTAACATAAAAAAATAGGCCTGCTACAACCAAAAACTACTACTACTACTAATACAACTATAAACCAATAACCAAGTACCAATAATATATAGAGACAGACAGTACATACATACATACATACATACATACATACATACATACATACATACATACATACATACATACATACATACATACATACATACATACATACATACATACATACATACATACATACATACATACATACATACATACATACATACATACTCAGCATTACAAGTCTGTTTCTATTATTCCTGCGGCAGCCAGCCAGTGCGGAGCCTAGCTTACTATAGGCAACTGTTCAGTCTAATGAGGGTTCCTCTTGACTCTTGGCTGCATTCAATATCCCAGCCTGCATTAAAAAAACAAAAAACATGTTAAACCCCATGTTTCAGCTGCTTCTCTCTCATTCCCCAGCCTGCCACATTTGACCCCAGACAAAATAACCCCAGGTCTAATTTACATAAAATGTTGCCCCCCTGCTGCTCCCTCAGCTCTCTCTTGGCTTCCGTTTCATTAATTCAAGTGCAGCTGAAATCACTTATTCAATCAAATAGGTATTTTCTTTCACCCTTCTCTTGGATAATGGGCAGCCAAACATTATATAGGCAGACAGACATATTACATTTCATGGAGCATAATTTAATAGACAGGCATACCATGTTGATCCTGATTGCATGGATAGATTTTGACCCCTCTTTGTGGACAGAACATTTGACATCCATTTTGTTTTAAGTAGCTGGAGATAAAATGACCCACTGCTGGATGTGTTCGGGTCAGTAAGGGAGAACACAGCTGAAACCCTGGCAAGATGGTGTGTATGTTCATGAGAGGGTGTGTCATCCCGCCCACCGCAGACAACGCCACTCCACCACCTACTCTACGCCTGCCATTCACAGCACCATTCGCTGATGATGGTTTACACTGCCCAGGAGTGCCCGCCCCAGGCCCAGGTTTGATACCATGTTGATTTTAAATGATGTATTGCGGAAGGGAAGGCAGGCTAGACATCACTAGACTAGATACAGTATCACTATGCTAAATGTCATTCTAATTATATTGCTGCCGCTGAATGCCAGAAGTAAACATTTACACAGTTAACACTAACCACATAACCCCCCCAACTCTGCTCAGGGTGTTCGGGGGATGGTGGATGCTAGTTCAAGTCCGACCCCAGCAGTGAACCCTGCCTTGTTTGGCCTTATTTGCCTTGATGAAGTCGAGGCAAGCTTTGCTGGGATGCATGCCATCAAAGCTGTCCAGAAAGCAGAGTCCAAACAGCAGTCGCAACACCTTACCACTGCTACTCCTGGCTATCAGCGGAGCCTTGTCTGGCAGCGAAACAGTTCATTCAGCCTCAGTTACTGCCTTTTAACAAAAACATAGCTGTTATGACTGACTTGCTTTAACAAATGTGATTTCTACTGACAATTGAGATGTGCAAACTATGGCATAAGGGGACGACAAGCAGATAAGAGGCAATCCGTAATTTCGATAAAGACATTAATGAGCGTGCTAGGACGGACGTAGTCAATTTAACTATTTGTTCAGCACTTTTTAAATGTACAGTGACAGAATTCAGAATATGGGCCATTCTTATAGTGTTCTCCCTGTACACCAAGTCAGAAACATAGGATAAATAAAGGGGGCACATGAGCAGACAATGAAAGCTCTTACAATATTCAATTATTACATTTCTCTAAAACTACATGTGCACCACCAAGTCAGAACAGTAGACTAAGTTCTGAGGGGGAGAGGGACCAAATTATTAGGGTGATGCACATAGGTTACTAACAGCAACATACATTTAGTATTACTTAGCTACAGTATACATATATCGCTGGCATATTACATAATTTATGCAGCAGCATACAATACTTTTTTGGACTCACCTTGTTGTGCAGTGCTCACTTGAACAAGTGGCACGTGCTCCTTTGTAAGCAAATTTTGTCATCAAACTTTGTCCTCAGAGTCTGGCATTCTCTGGATTTATGGTGCTTTCAAGACAACTGGAAAAACAAGGTTGAATCATGATGACAGTGATCTTCAAGTCAAAGCTCTAGAAAGAGGCCCCAGTTCCCGACTTACATTTCCGAGTTGGATGACCGTTCAAAACGTATTTTCCCAGTCAGAGCTCGTTTGTTTCCCCGAGTTCCCAGTTGTCTGGAACTCACTGAAGTCAAGTTTTTGCAGTTCCGAGATAAGTTGTTTTGAGCATGGCATAAATCATGCTGGATTGACAGCATAGCCAATGTTGAATGTTTATCATTTAAGCTTGGAAAAGAAACCCTTAATCCCAGACTTGGGACCACACAGCAACTCCACTGAATAACAGGCTAGTGATTGCTTTGCAATGCTTGCAGTTAGCCACTGATTCCTTCCAAACCACTCATTGTTGAATTTGTTATTTCCAACTTGTTGTGTAATGTTTATGTCCAATGGCCGATAAGCAACGATACGTTTTATCTATAATTTATCTTAATTATTTTTCTTCATATGACAAGGATGAAAAAGTATTTGCCAGTAGATCTTTGACTTGAGTCATGATGATGACTGTTAGCTAAGTTTTTGAAAGTATGATGTTGACATGATCAGTCCAATCAAAGCTACTGTAGATATAATGTGATTTGACGTCATTTTAATCTGTGGCCAATGACCTTGAGTCTTCTTGGATGGGCACTTCTAATGTAACTATGGCAACACCCAAGGGGAGCCCAAGGGGCTTGAATTTCGAGCTCTACCCTTAGATTTGGCGGTGACGTAGTGTCCCCATGAGTGACCGAACACTGAGCCAATCACAGCGCAACTAGAGAATATTACCAACCACTATGCTCTGTATTTTCCGCTGTCTGCCCCACCACCACAGAAAGCACTGAGCTAGGCTGAAACACCTGAATTTTGGAGCTGCCTTACTCAGGAAAGCAAAAAAGAGGACATATATTTATGTATCTTTTTTTTTACGTTGTCTGATATGTGACACATATTAATGCCAAAATAACATGCAAAACAGATAACGCCACCCCAAAAAATGTGGGGCTCAAAACAGGTGCCCAGCACCATGCTCTCAGGGGCCTCATTGGATACTCCATCTATATCTTGTCATGTCATTATTGTTAAAGAGAATGTATTCTCAATGACTTACCTGGTTAAATAAACACAAAACAAATGTTGATTGTAGATAGACTGAAGAAATACAGTGTAAACATGATATGCAGTCTAATGATTATGTAAACATGGTCTAATGATTATAAAATGTCTGACGTTTTACTGTGCTATTTTGTTAGTTTTTTTGCTTTGTTTGTAACTTTTTTTAAACTTATTTTGTACATAAATGTTGCTGCTTCCGTCTCTTATGACCGAAAATAACTTCTGGACATCAGAACAGAAATTACTCACATCGAACTGGAAGAAGTTTTTTTTCCTTTAACGAGTCCGACGAGAAAGATATACAGCTTTCCCGGGAACAGGTCCAAATCTCTGTCATTTGCGTTAAGAAAAGACGGAGGAAAAGAGGACGCAGATCGGGAGATCTGAGAATCCGGAGTAAACTCCCACTGCCATCTGTTCTACTTGCTAACATGCAATCATTGGAAAATAAAAATGACGACATCAGATTACGATTATCCTACCAACGGGACATTAAAAACTGTATCTTATGTTTCACCGAGTCATGGCTGAATGATGTAACGGATAATATAGAGCTGGCGGGATTTTCCATGCATCGGCAGAACAGAGAAGCTACGTCTGGTAAGACGAGGGGTGGGGGTGTGTGTCTTTTTGTCAATAACAGCTGGTGCGCGATGTCTAATATTAAAGAAGTCTCAAGGTATTGCTCTCCTGAGGTAAGTACCTTATGATCAGCTGTAGACCACACTATATACCAAGAGAGTTCTCATCTATATTATTCGTAGCCACTCACTCAAGACCTCACTCAACTAACTCTATAAGGCCGTAAGCAAACAAGAACATGCTCATCCAGAGGTGGTGCTCCTAGTGGCTGGGGACTTTAATACAGGCAAACTTAAATCAGTTTTATCAAATTTTTACCAGCATGTCACATGTGCAACCAGAGGAAATAAAACTATAGACCACCTTGACTCCACACAGAGATGCGTACAAAGCACTCCCTCGCCCTCCATTTGGTAAATCTGACCATAATTCTATCCTCCTGATTCCTGCTTACAAGCAAAAACTAAAGCAGGAAGTACCAGTGACTCGCTCAATACGGAAGTGGTCAGATGATGCGGATGCTACACTACAGGACTGTTTTGCTAGCACAGACTGGAATATGTTCCAGGATTCATCCAATGGCATTGAGGAGTATACCACCTCAGTCATTGGCTTCATCAATAAGTGCATCGACGACGTCGTCCCCACAGTGACCAAACGTACATTTCCCAACCAGAAGACATGGATTACAGGCAACATCCGCATCGAGCTAAAGGCTAGAGCTGCCACTTTCAAGGAGCGGGACACTAATCCAGACGCTTATAAGAAATCCCGCTACGCTCTCAGACGAACCATCAAACAAGCAAAGTGTCAAAACAGGATTAAGATTAAATCCTACTACACCGGCTCAAATCAAATCAAATCAAATCAAATGTATTTATTTGTCACATACACATGGTTAGCAGATGTTAATGCGAGTGTAGTGAAATGCTTGTGCTTCTAGTTCCGACAATGCAGTAATATCCAACGAGTAATCTAACCTAACAATTTCACAACAATTACCTTGTACACACAAGTGTAAAGGAATGAATAAGAATATGTACATTAAAAAAATATATATGAATGAGTGATGGTATAGAACGGCATAGGCAAGATGCAGTGGATGGTATGGAGTACAGTATATACATATGAGATGAGTAATGTAGGATATGTAAACATATAAAAGTGGCATTGTTTAAAGTGGCTAGTGATACATTACATCAAGATGGCAAGATGCAGTAGATGGTATAGAGTACAGTATATACATATGAGATGAGTAATGTAGGGTATGTAAACATTATATGAAGTGGCATTGTTTAAAGTGGCTAGTGATACATTACATCAAGATGGCAAGATGCAGTAGATGGTATAGAGTACAGTATATACATATGAGATGAGTAATGTAGGGTATGTAAACATTTTATAAAGTGGCATTGTTTAAAGTGGCTAGTGATACATTTATTACATCAATTTTTCCATTATTAAAGTGGCTGGAGTTGAGTCAGTATGTTGGCAGCAGCCACTCAATATTAGTGGTGGCTGTTTAACAGTCTGATGGCCTTGAGATAGAAGCTGTTTTTCAGTCTCTCGGTCCCTGCTTTGATGCACCTGTACTGACCTCGCCTTCTGGATTATAGCGGGGTGAACAGGCAGCGGCTCGGGTGGTTGTTGTCCTTGATGATCTTTTTGGCCTTCCAGTGACATCGGGTGGTGTCGCTCGTCGGGTGTGGCAGGGCTCGAAAACTATTACGGACTACAAAGGGAAACCCAGCCGTGAGATGCCCAGTGAACCAAGCCTACCAAGTGGTAAGGGACCAAGATCCTTGGTGTCCACATCACCAATGAACGATCATGGTCCAACCACACCAAGACAGTCGTGAAACCTTTTCCCCCTCAGGAGACTGAAAATAAAGATTTGGCATGGGTCCCCAGATCCTCAAAAAGTTCTACAGCTGCACCATAGAGAGCATCCTGACTGGTTGCATCACTGCCTAGTATGGCAACTGCTCAGGGTAGCGTACGTACGGCCCAGTACATCACTGGGGCCAAGCTTCCTGCCATTCAGGACCTATATAATAGGCGATGTCAGAGGAAAGCCCATAAAATTGTCAGAGACTCCAGTTACCCAAGTCATAGACTGTTTTCTCTGCTACCGCACGGCAAGTGATACAGGAGCCGCGTCAAGTCTAGGACCAAAAGGCTCCTTAACAACTTCAACCCCAAGCAATAAGACTGCTGAACAATTAATCAAATGGCCACCGGACTATTTACATTGACCCCCCCACTCCCCCCTCCATTTGTTTTGTACGCTGCTGCTACTCATTGTTTATTATATATGCATAGTCACTTCACCACTACCTACATGCACAAATTGCCTCAACTAACCTGTACCCCCATACACTGACTCGGTACCGGTACTCCCTGTATTTTGCCTCCACACTGACTCGGTACCCCCTGTATATAGCCTCCACACTGACTCGGTACCGGTACCCCCTGTATATAGCCTCCACACTGACTCGGTACCGGTACCCCCTGTATATAGCCTCCACACTGACTCGGTACCGGTACCCCCTGTATATAGCCTCCACATTGACTCGGTACCGGTACCCCCTGTATATAGCCTCCACACTGACTCGGTACCGGTACCCCCCGTATATAGCCTCCACACTGACTCGGTACCGGTACCCTCTGTATATAGCCTCCACATTGACTCGGTACATGTACCCCCTGTATATAGCCTCCACACTGACTCGGTACCGGTACCCCCCGTATATAGCCTCCACACTGACTCGGTACCGGTACCCTCTGTATATAGCCTCCACATTGACTCGGTACCGGTACCCCCTGTATATAGCCTCCACACTGAATCGGTACCGGTGCCCCCTGTATATAGCCTCCACACTGACTCGGTACCGGTACCCCCTGTATATAGCCTCCACACTGACTCGGTACCGGTACCCCCTGTATATAGCCTCCACACTGACTCGGTACCGGTACCCCCTGTATATAGCCTCCAGACTGACTCGGTACCGGTGCCCCCTGTATATAGCCTCCACACTGACTCGGTACCGGTACCCCCTGTATATAGCCTCCACACTGACTCGGTACCGGTACCCCCTGTATATAGCCTCCACACTGACTCGGTACCGGTACCCCCTGTATATAGCCTCCACACTGACTCGGTACCGGTACCCCCTGTATATAGCCTCCACACTGACTCGGTACCGGTACCCCCTGTATATAGCCTCCACATTGACTCTGTACCGGTACCCCCTGTATATAGCCTCCACACTGACTCGGTACCGGTACCCCCTGTATATAGCCTCCACACTGACTCTGTACCGGTACCCCCTGTATATAGCCTCCACACTGACTCGGTACCGGTACCCCCTGTATATAGCCTCCACATTGACTCGGTACCGGTACCCCCTGTATATAGTCTCCACACTGACTCTGTACCGTAACACCCTGTATATAGCCTCCACATTGACTCGGTTTTGGTACCCCCTGTATATAGCCTCCACACTAACTCGGTACCAGTACCCCCTGTATATAGCCTCCACACTGACTCTGTACCAGTACCCCCTGTATATAGCCTCCACACTGACTCGGTACCAGTACCCCCTGTATATAGCCTCCACACTGACTCGGTACCGGTACCCCCTGTATATAGCCTCCACATTGACTCTGTACCGGTACCCCCTGTATATAGCCTCCACACTGACTCGGTACCGGTACCGCCTGTATATAGCCTCCACACTGACTCGGTACCGGTACCCCCTGTATATAGCCTCCACATTGACTCTGTACCGGTACCCCCTGTATATAACCTCCACACTGACTCGGTACCGGTACCCCCTGTATATAGCCTCCACACTGACTCGGTACCGGTACCCCCTGTATATAGCCTCCACACTGACTCTGTACCGTAACACCCTGTATATAGCCTCCACATTGACTCTGTACCGGTACCCCCTGTATATAGCCTCCACATTGACTCTGTACCGGTACCCCCTGTATATAGCCTCCACACTGACTCGGTACCGGTACCCCCTGTATATAGCCTCCACACTGACTCTGTACCGGTACCCCCTGTATATAGCCTCCACACTGACTCTGTACCGGTACCCCCTGTATATAGCCTCCACATTGACTCTGTACCGGTACCCCATGTATATAGCCTCCACACTGACTCGGTACCGGTACCCCCTGTATATAGCCTCCACATTGACTCGGTACCGGTACCCCCTGTATATAGCCTCCACATTGACTCTGTACCGGTACCCCCTGTATATAGCCTCCACACTGACTCGGTACCGGTACCCCCTGTATATAGCCTCCACATTGACTCTGTACCGGTACCCCCTGTATATAACATCCTCACTGACTCTGTACCGGTACCCCCCTGTATATAGCCTCCACACTGACTCTGTACCGGTACCCCCTGTATATAGCCTCCACATTGACTCTGTACCGGTACCCCCTGTATATAGCCTCCACACTGACTCGGTACCGGTACCCCCTGTATATAGCCTCCACATTGACTCTGTACCGGTACCCCCTGTATATAACCTCCACACTGACTCTGTACCGGATCCCCTGTATATAGCCTCCACATTGACTCTGTACCGGTACCCCCTGTATATAGCCTCCACATTGACTCTGTACCGGTACCCCCTGTATATAGCCTCCACATTGACTCTGTACCGGTACCCCCTGTATATAGCCTCCACACTGACTCGGTACCGGTACCCCCTGTATATAGCCTCCACACTGACTCTGTACCGGTACCCCCTGTATATAGCCTGCACACTGACTCGGTACCGGTACCCCCTGTATATAGCCTCCACACTGACTCGGTACCGGTACCCCCTGTATATAGCCTCCACACTGACTCGGTACCGGTACCCCCTGTATATAGCCTCCACACTGACTCGGTACCGGTACCCCCTGTATATAGCCTCCACACTGACTCGGTACCGGTACCCCCTGTATATAGCCTCCACACTGACTCGGTACCGGTACCCCCTGTATATAGCCTCCACATTGACTCTGTACCGGTACCCCCTGTATATAGCCTCCACACTGACTCGGTACCGGTACCCCCTGTATATAGCCTCCACACTGACTCTGTACCGGTACCCCCTGTATATAGCCTCCACACTGACTCGGTACCGGTACCCCCTGTATATAGCCTCCACATTGACTCGGTACCGGTACCCCCTGTATATAGCCTCCACATTGACTCGGTACCGGTACCCCCTGTATATAGCCTCCACACTGACTCGGTACCGGTACCCCCTGTATATAGCCTCCACACTGACTCGGTACCGGTACCCCCTGTATATAGCCTCCACACTGACTCGGTACCGGTACCCCCTGTATATAGCCTCCACACTGACTCGGTACCGGTACCCCCTGTATATAGTCTCCACATTGACTCAGTACCGGTACCCCCTGTATATAGCCTCCACATTGACTCTGTACCGGTACCCCCTGTATATAGCCTCCACATTGACTCTGTACCGGTACCCCCTGTATATAGCCTCCACACTGACTCTGTACCGGTACCCCCTGTATATAGTCTCCACACTGACTCTGTACCGTAACACCCTGTATATAGCCTCCACATTGACTCGGTTTTGGTACCCCCTGTATATAGCCTCCACACTGACTCTGTACCAGTACCCCCTGTATATAGCCTCCACACTGACTCGGTACCAGTACCCCCTGTATATAGCCTCCACACTGACTCGGTACCGGTACCCCCTGTATATAGCCTCCACATTGACTCTGTACCGGTACCCCCTGTATATAGCCTCCACACTGACTCGGTACCGGTACCGCCTGTATATAGCCTCCACACTGACTCGGTACCGGTACCCCCTGTATATAGCCTCCACATTGACTCTGTACCGGTACCCCCTGTATATAACCTCCACACTGACTCGGTACCGGTACCCCCTGTATATAGCCTCCACACTGACTCGGTACCGGTACCCCCTGTATATAGCCTCCACACTGACTCTGTACCGTAACACCCTGTATATAGCCTCCACATTGACTCTGTACCGGTACCCCCTGTATATAGCCTCCACATTGACTCTGTACCGGTACCCCCTGTATATAGCCTCCACACTGACTCTGTACCAGTACCCCCTGTATATAACCTCCACATTGACTCTGTACCGGTACCCCCTGTATATAGCCTCCACATTGACTCTGTACCGGTACCCCCTGTATATAGCCTCCACACTGACTCGGTACCGGTACCCCCTGTATATAGCCTCCACACTGACTCTGTACCGGTACCCCCTGTATATAGCCTCCACACTGACTCTTTACCGGTACCCCCTGTATATAGCCTCCACATTGACTCTGTACCGGTACCCCATGTATATAGCCTCCACACTGACTCGGTACCGGTACCCCCTGTATATAGCCTCCACATTGACTCGGTACCGGTACCCCCTGTATATAGCCTCCACATTGACTCTGTACCGGTACCCCCTGTATATAGCCTCCACACTGACTCGGTACCGGTACCCCCTGTATATAGCCTCCACACTGACTCGGTACCGGTACCCCCTGTATATAGCCTCCACATTGACTCTGTACCGGTACCCCCTGTATATAACCTCCTCACTGACTCTGTACCGGTACCCCCCTGTATATAGCCTCCACACTGACTCTGTACCGGTACCCCCTGTATATAGCCTCCACATTGACTCTGTACCGGTACCCCCTGTATATAGCCTCCACACTGACTCGGTACCGGTACCCCCTGTATATAGCCTCCACATTGACTCTGTACCGGTACCCCCTGTATATAGCCTCCACATTGACTCTGTACCGGTACCCCCTGTATATAGCCTCCACATTGACTCTGTACCGGTACCCCCTGTATATAGCCTCCACATTGACTCTGTACCGGTACCCCCTGTATATAGCCTCCACATTGACTCAGTACCGGTACCCCCTGTATATAGCCTCCACATTGACTCAGTACCGGTACCCCCTGTATATAGCCTCCACATTGACTCGGTACCGGTACCCCCTGTATATAGCCTCCACATTGACTCAGTACCGGTACCCCCTGTATATAGCCTCCACATTGACTCGGTACCGGTACCCCCTGTATATAGCCTCCACACTGACTCGGTACCGGTACCCCCTGTATATAGCCTCCACACTGACTCGGTACCGGTACCCCCTGTATATAGCCTCCACACTGACTCGGTACCGGTACCCCCTGTATATAGCCTCCACATTGACTCGGTACCCCCTGTATATAGCCTCCACACTGACTCGGTACCGGTACCCCCTGTATATAGCCTCCACACTGACTCGGTACCGGTACCCCCTGTATATAGCCTCCACACTGACTCTGTACCGGTACCCCCTGTATATAGCCTCCACATTGACTCTGTACCGGTACCCCCTGTATATAGCCTCCACACTGACTCGGTACCGGTACCCCCTGTATATAGCCTCCACACTGACTCTGTACCGGTACCCCCTGTATATAGCCTCCACACTGACTCTGTACCGGTACCCCCTGTATATAGCCTCCACATTGACTCTGTACCGGTACCCCCTGTATATAGCCTCCACACTGACTCTGTACCAGTACCCCCTGTATATAACCTCCACATTGACTCTGTACCGGTACCCCCTGTATATAGCCTCCACATTGACTCTGTACCGGTACCCCCTGTATATAGCCTCCACACTGACTCGGTACCGGTACCCCCTGTATATAGCCTCCACACTGACTCTGTACCGGTACCCCCTGTATATAGCCTCCACACTGACTCTTTACCGGTACCCCCTGTATATAGCCTCCACATTGACTCTGTACCGGTACCCCATGTATATAGCCTCCAGACTGACTCGGTACCGGTACCCCCTGTATATAGCCTCCACATTGACTCGGTACCGGTACCCCCTGTATATAGCCTCCACATTGACTCTGTACCGGTACCCCCTGTATATAGCCTCCACACTGACTCGGTACCGGTACCCCCTGTATATAGCCTCCACACTGACTCGGTACCGGTACCCCCTGTATATAGCCTCCACATTGACTCTGTACCGGTACCCCCTGTATATAACCTCCTCACTGACTCTGTACCGGTACCCCCCTGTATATAGCCTCCACACTGACTCTGTACCGGTACCCCCTGTATATAGCCTCCACATTGACTCTGTACCGGTACCCCCTGTATATAGCCTCCACACTGACTCGGTACCGGTACCCCCTGTATATAGCCTCCACATTGACTCTGTACCGGTACCCCCTGTATATAACCTCCACACTGACTCTGTACCGGTACCCCCTGTATATAGCCTCCACATTGACTCTGTACCGGTACCCCCTGTATATAGCCTCCACATTGACTCTGTACCGGTACCCCCTGTATATAGCCTCCACATTGACTCTGTACCGGTACCCCCTGTATATAGCCTCCACATTGACTCTGTACCAGTACCCCCTGTATATAGCCTCCACATTGACTCTGTACCGGTACCCCCTGTATATAGCCTCCACATTGACTCAGTACCGGTACCCCTGTATATAGCCTCCACATTGACTCAGTACCGGTACCCCCTGTATATAGCCTCCACACTGACTCGGTACCGGTACCCCCTGTATATAGCCTCCACACTGACTCGGTACCGGTACCCCCTGTATATAGCCTCCACACTGACTCGGTACCGGTACCCCCTGTATATAGCCTCCACATTGACTCGGTACCCCCTGTATATAGCCTCCACACTGACTCGGTACCGGTACCCCCTGTATATAGCCTCCACACTGACTCGGTACCGGTACCCCCTGTATATAGCCTCCACACTGACTCTGTACCGGTACCCCCTGTATATAGCCTCCACACTGACTCTGTACCGGTACCCCCTGTATATAGCCTCCACATTGACTCTGTACCGGTACCCCCTGTATATAGCCTCCACACTGACTCTGTACCAGTACCCCCTGTATATAACCTCCACATTGACTCTGTACCGGTACCCCCTGTATATAGCCTCCACATTGACTCTGTACCGGTACCCCCTGTATATAGCCTCCACACTGACTCGGTACCGGTACCCCCTGTATATAGCCTCCACACTGACTCTGTACCGGTACCCCCTGTATATAGCCTCCACACTGACTCTTTACCGGTACCCCCTGTATATAGCCTCCACATTGACTCTGTACCGGTACCCCATGTATATAGCCTCCACACTGACTCGGTACCGGTACCCCCTGTATATAGCCTCCACATTGACTCGGTACCGGTACCCCCTGTATATAGCCTCCACATTGACTCTGTACCGGTACCCCCTGTATATAGCCTCCACACTGACTCGGTACCGGTACCCCCTGTATATAGCCTCCACACTGACTCGGTACCGGTACCCCCTGTATATAGCCTCCACATTGACTCTGTACCGGTACCCCCTGTATATAACCTCCTCACTGACTCTGTACCGGTACCCCCCTGTATATAGCCTCCACACTGACTCTGTACCGGTACCCCCTGTATATAGCCTCCACATTGACTCTGTACCGGTACCCCCTGTATATAGCCTCCACACTGACTCGGTACCGGTACCCCCTGTATATAGCCTCCACATTGACTCTGTACCGGTACCCCCTGTATATAACCTCCACACTGACTCTGTACCGGTACCCCCTGTATATAGCCTCCACATTGACTCTGTACCGGTACCCCCTGTATATAGCCTCCACATTGACTCTGTACCGGTACCCCCTGTATATAGCCTCCACATTGACTCTGTACCGGTACCCCCTGTATATAGCCTCCACATTGACTCTGTACCAGTACCCCCTGTATATAGCCTCCACATTGACTCTGTACCGGTACCCCCTGTATATAGCCTCCACATTGACTCAGTACCGGTACCCCTGTATATAGCCTCCACATTGACTCAGTACCGGTACCCCCTGTATATAGCCTCCACATTGACTCGGTACCGGTACCCCCTGTATATAGCCTCCACACTGACTCGGTACCGGTACCCCCTGTATATAGCCTCCACACTGACTCGGTACCGGTACCCCCTGTATATAGCCTCCACACTGACTCGGTACCGGTACCCCCTGTATATAGCCTCCACATTGACTCGGTACCCCCTGTATATAGCCTCCACACTGACTCGGTACCGGTACCCCCTGTATATAGCCTCCACACTGACTCGGTACCGGTACCCCCTGTATATAGCCTCCACACTGACTCTGTACCGGTACCCCCTGTATATAGCCTCCACACTGACTCTGTACCGGTACCCCCTGTATATAGCCTCCACATTGACTCTGTACCGGTACCCCCTGTATATAGCCTCCACACTGACTCGGTACCGGTACCCCCTGTATATAGCCTCCACACTGACTCTGTACCGGTACCCCCTGTATATAGCCTCCACACTGACTCTGTACCGGTACCCCCTGTATATAGCCTCCACATTGACTCTGTACCGGTACCCCATGTATATAGCCTCCACACTGACTCGGTACCGGTACCCCCTGTATATAGCCTCCACATTGACTCGGTACCGGTACCCCCTGTATATAGCCTCCACATTGACTCTGTACCGGTACCCCCTGTATATAGCCTCCACACTGACTCGGTACCGGTACCCCCTGTATATAGCCTCCACACTGACTCGGTACCGGTACCCCCTTTATATAGCCTCCACATTGACTCTGTACCGGTACCCCCTGTATATAACCTCCTCACTGACTCTGTACCGGTACCCCCCTGTATATAGCCTCCACACTGACTCTGTACCGGTACCCCCTGTATATAGCCTCCACATTGACTCTGTACCGGTACCCCCTGTATATAGCCTCCACACTGACTCGGTACCGGTACCCCCTGTATATAGCCTCCACATTGACTCTGTACCGGTACCCCCTGTATATAACCTCCACACTGACTCTGTACCGGTACCCCCTGTATATAGCCTCCACATTGACTCTGTACCGGTACCCCCTGTATATAGCCTCCACATTGACTCTGTACCGGTACCCCCTGTATATAGCCTCCACATTGACTCTGTACCGGTACCCCCTGTATATAGCCTCCACATTGACTCTGTACCAGTACCCCCTGTATATAGCCTCCACATTGACTCTGTACCGGTACCCCCTGTATATAGCCTCCACATTGACTCAGTACCGGTACCCCTGTATATAGCCTCCACATTGACTCAGTACCGGTACCCCCTGTATATAGCCTCCACATTGACTCGGTACCGGTACCCCCTGTATATAGCCTCCACACTGACTCGGTACCGGTACCCCCTGTATATAGCCTCCACACTGACTCGGTACCGGTACCCCCTGTATATAGCCTCCACACTGACTCGGTACCGGTACCCCCTGTATATAGCCTCCACATTGACTCGGTACCCCCTGTATATAGCCTCCACACTGACTCGGTACCGGTACCCCCTGTATATAGCCTCCACACTGACTCGGTACCGGTACCCCCTGTATATAGCCTCCACACTGACTCTGTACCGGTACCCCCTGTATACAGCCTTTTTATTGTTATATTATTGTGTTACTTTTTATAATTTTTTACTTTAGTTTATTTGGTAAATATTTCCTTAACTCTTCTTGAACCATACTGTTGGTTCAGGGCTTGTCAGTCAGCATTTCACGGTAAGGTCTATACCTGTTGTATTCAGCATTTCACGGTAAGGTCTATACTTGTTGTATTCAGCATTTCACGGTAAGGTCTATACTTGTTGTATTCAGCATTTCACGGTAAGGTCTATACCTGTTGTATTCAGCATTTCACGGTAAGGTCTATACTTGTTGTATTCAGCATTTCACGGTAAGGTCTATACTTGTTGTATTCAGCATTTCACGGTAAGGTCTATACCTGTTGTATTCAGCATTTCACGGTAAGGTCTATACTTGTTGTATTCAGCATTTCACGGTAAGGTCTATACTTGTTGTAGTCAGCATTTCACGGTAAGGTCTATACTTGTTGTAGTCAGCATTTCACGGTAAGGTCTATACTTGTTGTAGTCAGCATTTCACGGTAAGGTCTATACTTGTCGTATTCGGTGCATGTGACAAATAAAGTTTGATTTGATTACCTCCATTTACACACATAATACTCATAAAAAAACCAAAAAAAACCAACATGGAACAGATTTAATAGTAATTATTCAACGCCACAATGGTATGCATTATTACAAATTGACATACATATAAGTCAAAATACCACTGCTTCATACTGCTGTTGTCACACTTTATTGACCATACTATTATTATTATTATTGAACATCAAATTACCTGAATAGGGTCTCTTAGTAATTTTAAGTTTATTGAAATTGTTTTACACTATTTTAATAGCAAAAGCAAAATAGAACATATTGCATATTAAAAAAGATGGTAACCATTGTCTTCATACACTGTGCACAATGTGATTAACTGCACAGATTTGTGAAAAATCATTACCTTTATTATCGGTTCATATTACAGGACTGAGTAAATCATTGAAAACCATTATCCAACATAAACAATACTGTAAAATCTTACATTCAATTGTATATCAGCAATGACACGATTACATAAATTCATGTGACGCAGTAACAGAAAGTCGTGTAGACTGGTGTGTACCATGTTATATACAAACTCAGCAAAAAAGGAACGTCGTGACAATTTTTTATGGTTACTACATGATTACATATGTGTTATTTTATAGTTTTGATGTCTTCACTATTATTCTAAAAAAAAGCAAAAAAACAAACGTCCTTTCACTGTCAACTGTATTTATTTTCAGCAAACTTAACATGTGTAAATAGTCGTATGAACATAACAAGATTCAACAACTGAGACATAAACTGAACAAGTTCCACAGACATGTGACTAACAGAAATTGAATAATGTGTCCCTGAACCAAGGGGGGGTCAAAATCAAAAGTAAGAGTCAGTATCTGGTGTGGCCACCAGCTGCATTAAGTACTGCAGTGCATCTCCTCCTCATGGACTGCACCAGATTTGCCAGTTCTTGCTGTGAGATGTTACCCCACTCTTCCACCAAGGCATTTGCAAGTTCCCGGACATTTCTGGGGGGAATGGCCCTAGCCCTCACCCTCCGATCCAACAGGTCCCAGACGTGCTCAATGGGATTGAGATCCGGTCTCTTGGCTGGCCATGGCAGAACACTGACTTTCCTGTCTTGCAGGAGATCACGCACAGAACGAGCAGTATGGCTGGTGGCATTGTCATGCTGGAGGGTCATGTCAGGTTGAGCCAGCAGGAAGGGTACCACATGAGGGAGGAGGATGTCTTCACTGTAACGCACAGTGTTGAGATTGCCTGCAATGACAGCAAGCTCAGTCGGATGATGCTGTGACACACCGCCCCAGACCATGATGGACCCTCCACCTCCAAATCGATCCCGCTCCAGAGTACAGGCCTTGGTGTAACACTCATTGCTTTGATGATAAACGCGAATCCGACCATCACCCCTAGTAAGACAAAACCACGACTCGTCAGAGAAGAGCACTTTTTGCCAGTCCTGTCTGGTCCAGCGACGGTGGGTTTGTGCACATAGGCAACGTTTTTGCTGGTGATGTCTGGTGAGAACCTGCTTTCAACAGGCCTACAAGCCCTCAGTCCTGCCTCTCTCAGCCTATTGCAGACAGTCTGAGCACTGATGGTGGGATTGTGCATTCCTGGTGTAACTCGGGCTGTTGTTGTTGCCATCCTGTACCTGTCCCGCAGGTGTGATGTTCGGATGTACCGATCCTGTGCAGGTGTTGTTACACGTGGTCTGCCACTGCGAGGATGATCAGCTGTCCACCCTGTCACGCTGTAGCGCTGTCTTAGGTGTCTCACAGTACGGACATTG
>NC_138319.1:37117500-37140000 GCF_965601325.2 Salmo salar
AAGGGTGCTATTTTGTATTGTGTTGGTGTATAGGTATATTGGTGTATTGGTGTGTATGGTGTGTTGGTGTGTATGGTGTGTTGGTGTGTTGGTGTGTATGGTGTGTATGGTGTGTATGGTGTGTTGGTGTGTATGGTGTGTTGGTGTGTATGGTGTGTTGGTGTGTATGGTGTGTATGGTGTGGTTGGTGTGTATGGTGTGTTGGTGTGTATGGTGTGTATGGTGTTTTGGTGTGTTGGTGTGTTGGTGTGTTGGTGTGTATGGTGTGTATGGTGTGTATGGTGTGTTGGTGTGTTGGTGTGTATGGTGTGTTGGTGTGTATGGTGTGTTGGTGTGTATGGTGTGTATGGTGTGGTTGGTGTGTATGGTGTGTTGGTGTGTATGGTGTTTTGGTGTGTTGGTGTGTTGGTGTGTTGGTGTGTATGGTGTGTATGGTGTGTATGGTGTGTTGGTGTGTTGGTGTGTATGGTGTGTATGGTGTGTTGGTGTGTATGGTGTGTATGGTGTGTATGGTGTGTATGGTGTGTTGGTGTGTATGGTGTGTTGGTGTGTATGGTGTGTTGGTGTGTATGGTGTGTATGGTGTGTATGGTGTGTATGGTGTGTTGGTGTGTTGGTGTGTTGGTGTGTATGGTGTGTTGGTGTGTATGGTGTGTATGGTGTGGTTGGTGTGTATGGTGTGTTGGTGTGTATGGTGTTTTGGTGTGTTGGTGTGTTGGTGTGTTGGTGTGTATGGTGTGTATGGTGTGTATGGTGTGTTGGTGTGTTGGTGTGTATGGTGTGTATGGTGTGTTGGTGTGTATGGTGTGTATGGTGTGTTGGTGTGTTGGTGTGTATGGTGTGTTGGTGTGGTTGGTATATTGGTGTGTTTGGTGTATTGGTGTGTATGGCGTGTTGGTGTGTATGGTGTGTATGGTGTGGTTGGTGTGTATGGTGTGTTGGTGTGTATGGTGTTTTGGTGTGTTGGTGTGTTGGTGTGGTTGGTATATTGGTGTGTTTGGTGTATTGGTGTGTATGGTGTGGTCGGTGTGTATGGTGTGTTGGTGTGTATGGTGTGTTTGGTGTGATGGTGTGTATGGCGTGTTGGTGTGTATGGTGTGTATGGTGTGTTGGTGTGTATGGTGTTTTGGTGTGTATGGCGTGTATGGTGTGTTCGCGTGTTGGTGTGTATGGTGTGTGTGGTGTGGTTGGTGTGTTGGTGTATGGCGTGTTGGTGTGTATGGTGTGTGTGGTGTGGTTGGTATATTGGTGTGTTTGGTGTGTATGGTGTGATGGTGTGTTCGTGTGTTGGTGTGTTGGTGTTTTGGTGTATACGTGTGTATGTGCTATTTTTGTGTGTGTGTATGGGGGCACAAGTGTGTTTGTGTGAGTGTGCTCAGCGTGCGTGTGTGTGTGCGTGAGTGTAGAACCACCTTATTGATAGAGACACATTATCCTGATGAATGCTTCTCTTTATTAGAAATCATTAATAACATCCCTCTCAGAGATCTCAGACACTGAGCGTCAACGTGAACAATTACACCTCTGAGAGAACTGGCCGCGCTGCTTCATCAATACTCCTGCTGACAGATGGCAGGGGACATTTATTGACAGATTGCAAGGGACATTTATTGATCGATTGCAGGGGACATTTATTTATAGATTTGCATGGGCCTTTTTTTTAAACAGGGATGAAGAGGAGATGAATTCTTTAATAAAACTGTTACACTGTTCATACCTACCATATATGTACTTTCACACAGAGAGAGAGAGAGAGAGAGAGAGAGAGAGGGGGGAGAGAGAGAGAGGGGGGGGAGAGAGAGAGAGAGAGAGAGAGAGAGAGAGAGAGCGAGAGAGAGAGAGAGGGAGAGAGAGAGGGAGAGAGAGGGGAGAGAGGAGAGAGAGAGAGGGGAGAGAGAGCGAGAGAAGGGGGAGAGAGAGCGAGAGAGGGGGGAGAGGGAGCGAGAGAGGGGGGAGAGAGATAGAGAGAGGGGGAGAGAGGGAGAGAGTGAACAATCTGAGAGACCAGGCAAGAAGGGCCTTTATGCAATCTAAAGGAACATAACATTTGACATGCTGTACCAATTAGGATCTGGCTAAAAAAATGTGAATCAGTTTTAAAGAACCCATTGCACTTTATGGTTGTGAGGTCTGGGGTCCCCTCACCAACCAAGAATTCACAAAATGGGACAAAAACCAAATTGAGACTCTGTATGCAGAATTTTGCTAAAATAGCCTCTGTGTACAATGTAGAACATCAAATAATGCATGCAGAGCAGAATTAGGCCGATACCCGCTAATTATCAAAATCCAGAAAAGAGCCGTTAAATTCTACAACCACCTAAAAGGAAGCGATTCATAAATCTTCCATAACAAAGCCATCACCTACAGAGAGATGAACCTGGAGAAGAGTTCCCTAAGCAAGCTGGTCCTGGGCTCTGTTCACAAACACAAACACACCCTCAGAGCCCCAGGACAGCAACACAATTAGACCCAACCAAATCATGAGAAAACAAAAAGATAACTATTTGGCACATTGGAAAGAATTAACAAAAAAACAGAGCAAACTAGAATGCTATTTGGCCATAAACAGAGAGTACACAGTGGCAGAATACCTGACCACCGTCACTGACCCAAACTTAAGGAAAGCTTTGACTAAGTACAAAGTCAGTGAGCATAGCCTTGCTGTTGAGAAAGGCTGCCGTAGGCAGACCTGGCTCTCAAGAGAAGACAGGCTATATGCACACTGCCCACAAAATTAGGTGGAAACTTAGCTGCACTTCCTAACCTCCTGCCAAATGTATGACCATATTAGAGACACATTTTTCCCGCAGATTACACAGATCGACAAAGATTTAGAAAAGAAACCCAATTTTGATAAACTCCCATATCTATTGGGTGAAATACGACAGTGTGCCATCACAGTAGCAAAATTTGTGACCTGTTGCCCCAAGAAAAGGTCAACCAGTGAAGAACAAACACCATTGTAAATACAAGCCATATTTATGTTTATTTATTTTCCTTTTTGTACTTTAACTATTTGCACATCGTTACAACACTGTATATAGACATAATATGACATTTTAAATATCTTTATTCTTTTGGAACTTGTGTGAGTGTAATATTTACTGTTCACTTTTTATTGTTTATTTCACCATTATCTATTTCACTTGCTTTGGCAATAATAACATATGTTTCCATTGCCAATAAAGAGAGAGACATAAAGTGAGACAGAGAGAGACATAAAGAGAGACATAAAGAGAGAGAGAGAGAGAGAGAGAGAGAGAGAGAGACAAGGGATTTTTTTTTACTTCTAATATGCGACACTGTGTCTGTAATGAAACCCAGGCCTTGTAACAAGACACCCAGGTAGAGGAGCTGCTGCTTCAACAAAAGCTAATGAGGATCCAACCCCCCCCCCTCCCCCACTAAATACTAGGCATATCTTTTCCAGGAGATAGTAAGAGCCAGTCTGGTCCTTCAACAGGATGTGACAAGACATATTCCTGTGCTTGTGTGTGTGTGTGTGTGTGTGTGTGTGTGTGTGTGTGTGTGTGTGTGTGTGTGTGTGTGTGTGTGTGTGTGTGTGTGTGTGTGTGTGTGTGTGTGTGTGTGTGTGTGAATTTGACCAAGTATGTATGTGCCCCGAATTAGTTTGTGTGTCTTAGCATGTACAGTACAGTACCTGGTAAATAAATGGAGGAGACGTAGTATATATATATATAGGATCAGTATATATAGGATCAGTATATATAGGATCAGTATATATAGGATCAGTATATATAGGATCAGTGTATATATATAGGATCAGTATATATAGGATCAGTGTATATATATAGGATCAGTATATATAGGATCTGTATATATATATATAGGATCAGTATATATGGGATCAGTATATATAGGATCAGTAAATATATATATATATATATATATAGGATCAGTATATATAGGATCAGTATATATATATATAGGATCAGTATATATAGGATCAGTATATATATAGGATCAGTATACATAGGATCAGTATATATATAGGATCAGTATATATAGGATCAGTATATATAGGATCAGTATATACAGGATCAGTATATATAGGATCAGTATATATTTGATCATTATGTATAGGATCAGTATATATATATAGGATCAGTATATATAGGATCAGTATATATATATATATATATATATAGGATCAGTATATATTGGATCAGTATATATGGGATCAGTATATACAGGATCAGTATATATATATATAGGATCAGTATATATAATATATATATATATATATATATATATATATATATATATATATAGGATCAGTATATATATATATATAGGATCAGTATATATGTAGGATCCGTATATATTGGATCAGTATATATAGGATCAGTATATATAGGATCAGTATATACAGGATCAGTATATATAGGATCAGTATATATTGGATCAGTATATTTGCGGTGCAAAAATCGCTGAAGCTGGAGACTTATATTTCCCTCACTAACTTTAAACATCAGCTATCTGAGCAGCTAACCAATCTCTGCTGCTGTACATAGCCCATCTGTAAACAGCCCACCCAATCTACCCACCTCATCCCCATATTGTTTTTATTTACTTTTCTGCTCTTTTGCACACCAGTAATTCTACTTGCACATCATCATCTGCTATTTATCACTCCAGTGTTAATTTGCTAAACTGTAATTACTTCGCTGCTATGGCCTATTTATTGCCTTGCCTCCTCACGCCATTTGCACACACTCTATATAGACTTTCTTTTCTTTTTTCTATTGTGTTATTGACTAGCCTACCTGGTTAAATAAAGGTGAAATAAATCTAATAAAATATATAGGATAAGTATATATATAGGATCAGTATACATAGGATCAGTACATACATTTTCAGCTTCCAGGAATTGCGTACAGATCCTTGCGTCATGGGGCCGTGTATTATCTTGCTGAAACATTTGGCGACAGCAGCTGATTAATGGCACAACAATTGGTTTCAGGATCTCATCACTGTACCTCTGTGCATTCAAATTGCCATCAATAAAATGCAATTGTGTTCATTGTCCATAGCTTATTTCTGCCCATACCATAACCCCCACCATCACCATGGGGCACTGTGTACACAAAGTTTACATCAGCAAACCGCTCGCCCATGCGACACCATACACGCTGTCTGCTGTCTGCCCTTGTACAATTGAAACTGGGATTCATCCGTGAAGAGCACACTTCTCCAGCGTGCCAGTGGCCATCGAAGGTGAGCATTTGCCCGCTGAAGTCGGTTTCCGATGCCGAACGGCAGTCAAGTCAAGAACCTGGTGAGGACAACTAGCACGCTAATTAGCTTCCTTGAGATGGTTTCTGACAGTTTGTGCAGATGTTCTTCGGTTGTGCAAACCCACAGTTTAATCAGCTGTCCGGGTGGCTGGTCCTTGGCTGGCGAGGATACACATGGTCTGCGGTTGTGATGCCGGTTGGACCTACTGCCAAATTCTTTTCAACGACATTGGAGGCGGCTTATGGTAGAGAAATTAACATAAAACTCTCTGGCAACAGTTCTGGTGGACATGCCTGCAGTCAGCATGCCAACTGCATGCTCCTTCAAAACTTGAGACATCTGTGGCATTGTATTGTGTGACAAAACTGCACATTTTAGAGTGGCCTGTTATTGTCCCCCAGCACAAGGTGCACCTGTGTAATGATCAAGCTGTTTAATCAGCTTGTTGATATTTTACACCTCTGAAGTGGATGGATTAGCTTGGCAAATGAGAAATGATCACTAACAGGGATGTAAACAAATTAGTGCACAAAACATGAGAGAAATAAGCTTTTTGCAAGTATCTGGGATTTTATATTTCAGCTCATGAAACATGGGACCAACAATTTACATGTTGCGTTTATATTTTTGTTCATTGTAATAATTAAGCAATGATTGGACATGCATTCAAGGAAGGAGGCTAGTGTGTGTATTGGAACATTATGAAATGTTGAGTGTACATTAACACTACCTCAAGAAAATAGTACTATGGGGAACCTAAGGACTGTTCCCCTCCCTTACCTTGACAGCAGGGACTTGTCTCCTGGGGATGTACTGTATGTTCTGGTGCCATTGGCCTCCACTACTGTGGTCTTCTCAACGTAGCCTCACGCCTTCCCGTAGTTGGCCAAAACCTTCTTCTTCTCAAGTAGACAGTGTCCAAACACTGGGTAAACTCAAAAAGCAGAAAGGATAGAAGGTTGAGGGTAAGTTGTTAAATATGACCAGCTTCAGTCATATCTCGATATTGGAGGTACTGAATTTCTGAAAAATTGTTGGCTTTCCAGGACAGCTTTTTTGTGTGGAACTTGACATGGAAGTAAATACATTTAATTTGTTTCCTCTGGTAAAATATTACTGACCACTTTTTTCCTTTAGAAAATAAATGTATGCTTTAATCAAAAGTGCTTAAAGATAGATATGGTATGTTATTGATGGTTTTAGATTTTTTTTGATATTAATGGTTTTGATATTTTTCATGTTAATGTCTTTTTTAATATTTTTGATATTAATGGTTTTGATATTTTTCATGTTAATGTGTTTTTTATTAATTTTTGATATTGATGGTTTTTATATTTTTGTTATCGATGGTTTTTAATCATTTTTGATATTGATAGTTTTTGATAGTTTAATATGGTTCTAAGTGAGTATTTTACTTATTCATTACTCTCCAATTATCTTAGCAATATCAAATTAATACATTTAATAAGTATTTTGTATTTGATATTGTTCATTTCTTATGTATCAATCTTTTGTAGGTGGTTTGTAATATTGTCTTGTGTCCTCCTCGACAGTGGTGGAAAAAGTACTCAATCGTCATACTTGGGTAAAAGTAAACATACCTTAAATAGGAAATTACTCAAGTAAAAGTGAATGTCACCCAGGAAAATACTACTTGTATAAAAGTCTTTAAAAGTATTAGTTTTAATATACTTAAATATCAAAAGTAAATAATTTCAAATTCCTTATTTGGACCAAACCAGAAGGCACAATTGTTTGTGATTTTTCTTTTTTATGGATAGCCAGAGTCATACTCTAACACTCAGACATAATTCAGAAACAAAGCATTTGTGTTTAGTGAGTCACCGAATCAGAGGAAGTAGAGATGACCAGGGATGTTCTCTTAGAAGTGCAGGAATTGGACCATTTCTGTCCTGCTAAGCATTCAAAATGTAACGAGTACTTTTGGGTGTCAGGGAAAATGTATGGAGTAAAAAGTACATTATTTTCTTTAGGAATGTAGTGAAGTAAATGTAAAAGTTTTCAAGAAAATTTATAGTAAAGTAAAGTACAGATACCCCAAAAAACTACTTTAGAAGTACTTTAAACAATTTTTGTTTTAAGTACTTCAAGTACCATTGCTCCACGGCCATATGTTGACAGGTTTGTATACCTAAGAGAGAGGTTGTGTGTCTTTAAGCTACACGTCCACTACTGAGAACTGAAGCATCACTGATGAGACTCATTAGAGACATCAGAGGAGAACAAGCAGAGTACTGAGAACTGAAGCATCACTGATGAGACTCATTAGAGGCATCAGAGGAGAACAAGCAGAGTACTGAGGACTGAAGCATCACTGATGTGACTCATTAGAGGCATCAGAGGAGAACAAGCAGAGTACTGAGAACTGAAGCATCACTGATGAGACTCATTAGAGACATCAGAGGAGAACAAGCAGAGTACTGAGAACTGAAGCATCACTGATGAGACTCATTAGAGACATCAGAGGAGAACAAGCAGAGTACTGAGAACTGAAGCATCACTGATGAGACTCATTAGAGACATCAGAGGAGAACAAGCAGAGTACTGAGAACTGAAGCATCACTGATGAGACTCATTAGAGGCATCAGAGGAGAACAAGCAGAGTACTGAGGACTGAAGCATCACTGATGAGACTCATTAGAGGCATCAGAGGAGAACAAGCAGAGTACTGAGGACTGAAGCATCACTGATGAGACTCATTAGAGACATCAGAGGAAAACAAGCAGAGTACTGAGGACTGAAGCATCACTGATGAGACTCATTAGAGACATCAGAGGAAAACAAGCAGACGGTGAGAGGGGGATGAGACTAGAGCACAAACACCCACAGACTGACCGCATTAAAGAAACGCTGTTAACTTTGTAGTAGGGGCAACTGTTTTTCATCCTGGGAAATCAATGAGATCAGTTCTGCCAACATTAACACTTTTACTGTAACAAGCCCTTTTCCTCGGGGCTTATTGAGTTTGTACAGGTTTTGTTGTATTTTTCAGAGCCACAGCAAGTGTACAATACTAGTGAAGGGTTACAGCATGTAAACAGGACTAGTAAATGGTCACAGTCGGTAATCAGGACTAGTGAATGGTTACAACAGGTAAACAGGACTAGTGAATGGTCACAGCAGGTAAACAGGACTAGTGAATGGTCACAGCAGGTAAACAGGACTAGTGAATGTGCACAGCAGGTAAACAGGACTAGTGAATGGTCACAGCAGGTAAACAGGACTAGTGAATGGGCACAGCAGGTAAACAGGACTAGTGAATGGTCACAGCAGGTAAACAGGACTAGTGAATGGGCACAGCAGGTAAACAGGACTAGTGAATGGTCACAGCAGGTAAACAGGACTAGTGAATGGGCACAGCAGGTAAACAGGACTAGTGAATGGTCACAGCAGGTAAACAGGACTAGTGAATGGTCACAGCAGGTAAACAGGACTAGTGAATGGGCACAGCAGGTAAACAGGACTAGTGAATGGTCACAGCAGGTAAACAGGACTAGTGAATGGGCACAGCAGGTAAACAGGACTAGTGAATGGTCACAGCAGGTAAACAGGACTAGTGAATGGTCACAGCAGGTAAACAGGACTAGTGAATGGTCACAGCAGGTAAACAGGAACTAGTGAATGGGCACAGCAGGTAAACAGGACTAGTGAATGGTCACAGCAGGTAAACAGGACTAGTGAATGGTCACAGCAGGTAAACAGGAACTAGTGAATGGTGCACAGCAGGTAAACAGGACTAGTGAATGGTCACTTTCCAAAACAAGAAAAAAAAAAGTAAAAAAAAATAAAAAGTACGAAAACTAAATAAAAGTAGTAAAATCAGTTCCAGTTCCCATCTGAAGTGACATCTCCTTCTCCAGCTGCTGTGTAGACCATCGTACTTGGTTTTGAATATTTTGGGGGTTTTAAAAGTGTAATGAGGAGTTTGTTTCACATTTGTGTTTTTTCATTAGAAATGGTAGCTTATGGGTACCATCATGTATGTATAAAATATGACTGTTTTCAGTTGTATCCTGTTTCATTCTTGAGATGTTTCTACAACTTGATTGTAGTCCACCTGTGGTAAATTCAATTGATTGGACATTATTTGGAAAGGCACACACTTGTCTATACAATGTCCCACAGTTGACAGTGCACGTCAGAGCAAAAACCAAGCCATGAGGTCGAAGGCATAGTCCGTAGAGCTCCGGTACAGGATTGGGTCAAGGCACAGATCTGGGGAAGGGTAACTAAACATTTTTGCAGCATTGAATGTCCCCAAGAACGCAGTGGTCTCCATCATTCTTAAATGGAAGCAGTTTGGAACCACCAAGACTCTTCATGGAGTTGGCAGCCCAGCAATTGGAGGAGAAGGACCTTGATCAGGGAGGTGACCAAGAACCCGGAGGTCACTCTGACAGAGCTCCAGAGTTCCTCTGTGGAGATGGGAGAAACTTCCAGAAGGACAACCATCTCAGCGGCACTCCAACAACCAGGCCTTTATGGTAGTGTGGCTAGATGGAAGCCTCTCCTCATTAAAAGGCACATGACAGCCCGCTTAGGGTTTGCCAAAAGACACCCAATGGACTCTCAGACCATGAGAAACAAGATTATTTGGCCTGAATGCCAAGCGTCATGTCTGGAGGAAACCTGGCTCCATCCCTTCGGTGAAGCATGATGTGGCAGCATCATGCTGTGGGGGTGTTTTTCAGCTGAAGGGACTGGGAGACTAGTCAGGATCGAGGGAAAGATGAACATAGAAAAGTACAGAGAGACCCTTGATGATATCCGTCTGCAGAGCGCTCAGGACCTCAGACTGGGGCAAAGGTTCACCTTCCAACAGGACAACGACCCTAAGCACACATTCAAGACAACGCAGGAGTGGCTTCGGGACGAGTCTCTGAATGGCCTTGAATGGTCCTGCCAGAGCCCATGCAGCAACGTACCCCATCCAACCTGATAGTGCATCTGCAGAGAAGAATGAGAGAAACTCCCCAAATATAGGTGTGCCAAGCTTGTGGCATCATACCCATGAAGACCCGAGGCTGTAATCGCTGCCAAAGTTGCTTCAACAAAGTACTGAGTAAAGAGTCTGAATACTTATGTAAATGTGATATTTCACATTTACATTGATACATTTTCAAAAATGTCTTATAGCCAAGTTTTTGCTTTATGGGGTATTTGTGTGTAGATTGATTACAAAACATTTTTTTTTTGATACATTTTAGAATAAGGCTGTAACGTAACAAAATTTGGAAAAAGTCAAGGGGTCATAAATAATTTCAGGAATGCACTGTATATCCATTGTTCAGCTGTAATGGAATGTTTGTACCAATATATTTGGCTGTCATTTGCGGTTGTCCCACCTAGCTATCTTAAAATTAATGCACTAACTGTAAGTTACTTCGGAACACATATTCCCATACTGGGATACGCGTAATGCTGTTGGGGGTAACGCGTAATGCTGTTGGGGGTACGCGTAATGCTGTTGGAGGTACGCGTAATGCTGTTGGAGGTACGCGTGATGCTGTTGGGGGTACGCGTAATGCTGTTGGAGGTACGCGTAATGCTGTTGGGGGTACGCGTAATGCTGTTTGGGGTACGCGTAATGCTGTTGGGGGTACGTGCAATGCTGTTGGGGGTACACGTAATGCTGTTTGGGGTACGCGTAATGCTGTTGGGGGTACGCGTAATGCTGTTGGGGTACGCGTAATGCTGTTGGGGTACGCGCAATGCTGTTGGGGTACGCCAAATAAAAATGTGATTCACATTTAAAAAAGAAAAAAGAAAAAAAATGTATTCACATTTTCAAACAGTCCATTTATATTTTCCTGGCTGAGGTTTTTTTCTCGCCTGAGTAGCCTTGTTTCACTGCCAAAAATAAAATTAAACCATCTAGTGTTCAGCGAAATAACAACACAATGTCAAATACAGGTAGCCTAGTCAAATAATTAACATCCAATCACATTAACCGTTACTGTCTCGCGGGAATTCCACTAACGGTCCTTATGTAGCCAAACGTAGCTGCTGTTTATGTTTGTATCTGTACTGTTGGCGCAAAAGCCATGACAGGGAGACATAGTGAAGTGGTAACGCGGGTGCAAGCAGTTGCTCCCGACGCCACTTGGGTACACTGCAGCCTGACAGCTTGAAATACGTTTTGGACACTACAATGACAATGGTTAACTTTGTTAAAGCAAGGCCCCTGAACTCCTGTGTATTTTATTAGCTATGCAATGATATGGACAACGACCATGTAACACTTTTACAACATACAGAAGTGTGCTGGTTATAAATGGGCAAAGTATTGACACATTTTTTTAAATTGAGAGACGAGCTTAAAGTTTACTTTACTGACCATCATTTTCACTTGTCTGACCACTTGTGTGATGATGAGTTTCTCACATGACTGGCCTGTCTGGGTGATGTTTTTTCTCGCCTGAATGATTTGAATCTAGGATTACAGGGACTCTCCACAACAACATTCAAAGTGCAGGACAAAATTGAGGCTATGATTAAAAAGTTGCAACTCTTCTCTGTCTGCATTAACAAGGACAACAGACAGGTCTTTCCATAATTGTTTGATTTTTGTTTGTGCGCAAATGAACTCAAGCTTACGGACAATGTCAAATGAACTCAAGCTTACGGACAATGTCAAATGAACTCAAGCTTACGGACAATGTCAAATGAACTCAAGCCTACGGACAATGTCAAATGAACTCAAGCCTACGGACAATGTCAAATGTGATTTAGCGAAGCACCTTAGTGAGTTGGGTGCGCAGTTACTTTCCCGAAACGTATGACACAAACAACTGGATTCGTTATCCCTTTCATGCCCTGCCTCCAGTCCACTTACAGATATCTGAACAAGAGAGCCTCATAGAAATTGCAACAAGCGGTTCTGTGAAGCCACTGCCAGATTTCTGGATAGGGCTGCACTCAGAGTATCCTGCCTTGGCAAATCGCACTGTTAAGACACAGATGCCCTTTGCAACCACATATCTACGTGAGAGTGGATTCTCGGCCCTCACTAGCATGAAAACTAAGTACAGGCACAGACTGTGTGTGGAAAATTATTTAAGACTGAGACTCTCTCCAATACAACCCAACACTGCAGAGTTATGTGCATCCTTTCAAGCACACCCATTTCATGAACAAATAAGGTTTTATATGTTAGATGGTTAAATAAAGAGCAACATTATTGATTATTATTTGTGCCTGTCACTTCCCACAAGCTGGGTTGTGACAAAAACTCATACTCATTCTTATGTTTAATAAGTGCATAGTATAGTGTGTGTGTGGCAGGCTTACATTGATGGCACCCTGGTGTTGGTCTTCCCTGTGGCTCAGTTGGTAGAGCATGGTGTTTGCAATGCTGTGCAACGCCAGCGTTGTGGGTTCGATTCCCACCGGGGGCCAGTACAAAAAAATATATATATATAAAGAAAAATGTATGAAATGTATGTATTCACTACTGTAAGTCACTTTGGATAAGAGCGTGTGCTAAATGACTAAAATGTAATGTAAAATGATAGAGGGGGTATGCAGCTGGAGGTTGTTTGCTTGAAGGGATACGGGACTATCAAATGTTTGGGAACCACTGCTCTGGATAATAGCATCTGCTAAATGTACTGTAAATGTTTTGCATTCAGATCTCACGTGACAGTATTCATTCATAAAAACAAAGATCCATGTCACACGTATCATTTGTACAGTTCTTTATGTAGTTATTTGTTACATTTGACTGTAAAACCTAGCAGTACTACTTATTTCTCTAAGAGGGTGGTGGATATTGCCTATAGCCTTTTGCAAAAAAAATAGGATTATTTGTCTCTCTGAAATGAAACCATCAATTGATAGATTTCCAACAAATACATGTCTGTCATTGAACGATCCATGCCATGATTAGATAGTGAAAAAACATACCAACTGCTTTCATAAGTGCTTTAAACAATAAAAGATAATTTACCAACATTTCTGAAAACAGATATGCTGTATAGCATTTAGGAAAGACTGTCTTCAAATACAAGCTGATGGTGGTAATGGAGGGTGAATTTCAGGGAAGGTTTACTCCCATTTGCATCTCCTGCATCTCCTGCCATATCTTCATTCAACATCCAGGCTAAAGACGTTACCATGTCAATGAACAGGAATTGCTTTCTCACTCAAAATGTTTGTTGCCTGCCTGCCTGCAAGTTATTTCTTATTAAAAAAAAATAACAATGTGTTGGCTTGGTGGAGGTGATGCAGCTGCAGAAGAACATGATCTAAAGCACTTAACGTCTCCTCTGAAATGGGATATTGTCACAGGCGTCGTATAAAGGAGACCAAGGCGCAGCGTGTTGCGTGCTCATAATATATTTTAATGAAAAACGAACACTTATACAAAAGAAACAAAACGACAGCAAACAGTTCCGTCAGGTAACATACAACTAAACGGAGAACAACTACCCACAAAACAAAGAGAAAAACAGGCTGCCTAAGTATGGCTTCCAATCAGAGACAACGATAGACAGCTGCCTCCGATTGGAAACCATAGCCGGCCAAAACATAGAAATACCAACATAGAATGCCCACCCTCTATCACACCCTGACCTAACTAAACAGAGAAAAAACAGCTCTCTAGGTCAGAGCGTGACAGATATTATGTTTCACAGTAGCATAAGCATAATAAATAACCATAAGCTTAATAATAGAAGGCCAAAACACATCCTTCTATTGGAAAATAACAACAAAAATATATAGTAGTTATTGGAGATTATTATTATTTTTTTAATTTTGCAAATAAGATTCCAAGGACGTTTCATCCATATGCAGGTACAGCCCTCATACAGTCTCTAATGTACGGATGTGGAACCTGGTGGCATACAGCCTATGCTTTTAAAACTTATTTAGGATTGGTGGGTCCCCTGCGGTTGATCTAATGTAGGCTAATGCGATTAGCACGAGTTTGTAAGTAACAAGAATATTTCCCAGGACATAGACATATCTGATATGGGCAGAAAGCTTAAATTCTTGTTAATCTAACTGCACTGCCCAATTTACAGTAGCTATTACAGTGAAATAATACCATGGTATTGTTGGAGGAGAGTGCACAGTTTTGAACGTGAAAAGTTATTCATCTGTGCTATAATCTGCCTATACCAAAGACCAAAGGTATCTGATACCCAGATGTTCTCGCTTGTCAAGTTATTAGAGACAGAGGAAAGTCTTTGATCAGTAAACAAGGACAGTTTGTGAGTTAGAGAGATGCACAGAGAGAGGGAGAAGAGACAGAGAGAGAGGTAGTTTAAAGTTTTATTAGACGTACAGGTACTAAAGGATACAAGGTTCATTCTGGACAATGCAACAACAACAACAACAACAAATAGTAAAGAATAAGAATATGAACATAACAGTGGAATAGACATTTTAGCAGGAATGTACAATTTATAGTTCAATATTGACACGTAGATCAGAGAAGGGGGGGATTGGGCGGCCAAGTGTTTACATTGTTTAGCAATAATAGTCTGGGAGCAGCAGTGGTAATGTGTATATACAGTATCATGACTGTGTGTGTGTGTGTGTGTGTGTGTGTGTGTGTGTGTGTGTGTGTGTGTGTGTGTGTGTGTGTGTGTGTGTGTGTGTGTGTGTGTGTGTGTGTGTGTGTGTGTGTGTGTGTGTGTGTGTGTATGTCTGTACATGAGTGAGTGCTCAGGTGCGACATGTCAGTGCAGGTGTTTAGTCCAGTACAAGTGTTCAGTCCAGTTCTGATGGACTGTAGATATAAACTGTTTCTGAGCCTGTTGGTATCAGACCTCATGCTCTGATACCGTCTGCCCAACGGTAAGGGAGTGAACAGCTCGTGGCTGGTGTGTGTGGGGTCCTTGATGATGTTGCTGGACTTCCTCAGACACCATTTTGAGTTGATGTCCTGCAAGGCCGACTCCAGGCATAAGCAAGATAATCGGTCGCTTAGGGCCCCAGACCGCTAGGGGGAAATATCTCACCGGAAAAAGCAGCCGAGCGAAACAGCGCCCCTCTCTCTTACTATGTACAGCCCATGCATCTGAAGCAGTTTGGCCAAAAAGAGTATGACATGCCATAATCTTTTTGGACAAACAGCAACAGAAGCATGGGCTATACATACAGTGCTTTGCAAAAGTTTTCAGACCCCTTGGATTTCTTCACCAGCGTTTGGTTTCTCAAATGACTGCCTCGCCTGCTTCACCAACTACTTCTCAGACAGAGTTCAGTGTGTCAAATCGCAGGGCCTGTTGTCCGGACCTCTGGCAGTCTATTTTCTCTGTATACATCAATGATGTCGTTCTGCTGCTGGTGATTCTCTTATCCACCTCTACGCAGACGACATCATTCTGTATACTTCTGGCCCTTCTTTGGACATTGTGTTAACTAACCTCCGGACGAGCATCAATGCCATACAACTCTCCTTCCGTGGCCTTCAACTGCTCTTAAATGCAAGTAAAACTAAATGCATGTTTTTTTTGAATGACAAACCCTTCCTCTGTCCCCAATAAATCTGTAAAATCTCTGTTAAATATTGAATTTCAAGCACAGATTCAACAACAAAGACCAGGGAGCTTTTTGAAATCCTCGCAAAGAAGGGCAGTGATTGGTAGATGGGTAACAATAACAAATCAAACGTTGAATATCTCGTTAAGCAGTCAAATTAATAATTATGTTGTGGATTAAAGTTATTCAGACCCCTTGACTTTTTACACATTTTGTTACGCTACAGCCTTATTCTACAAATGTGTATATATATATATATATATATATATATTATTTTTTTGTTAAATGTATAAAATAAATAAAAACGGAAATATCACATTTACATAAGTATTCAGACCCTTTACTCAGTTCTTTATTGAAGCACTTTTGGCAGTGATTACAGCCTGAAGTCTTCTTGGGTAGGACGCTACAAGCTTGGCACACCTGTATTTGGGGAGTGTCTCCCATTCTTCTCTGCAGATCCTCTCAAGCTATGTCAGGTTGGATGGGGAACGTTGCTGCACAGCTATTTCAGGTCTCTATAGAGATGTTCGATCAGGTTCAAGTCCGAGCTCTGGTTGGGCCAAGCTCATTCAGAGACTTGTCCTGAAGCCACTCCTGTGTTGTCTTGACTGTGTGCTTAGGGTCATTGTCCTGTTGGAAGGTGAACGTTCACCCCAGTCTGAGGCCCTGAGCACTCTCGAGCAGGTGTTCATCAAGGATCTCTCTGTACTTTTCTCCGTTCATCTTTCCTTCGATCCTGACTAGTTTCCCAGTCCCTGCCACTGAAAACCTCCCCACATTAAGATGCTGCCACCACCATGCTTCACTGTAGGGATGGTGTCAGATTTCCTCCAGACGTTATGCTTGGCATTCAGGCCAAAGAGTTCAATCTAGGTTTCATCAGACCAGAGAATCTTGTTTCTCATGGTCCGAGAGTCCTTTAGGTGCCTTTTGGCAAACTCCAAGCGGGCTGTCATGTGGCTTTTACTGAGGAGGGGCTTCTGTCTGGCCAGTCTACCATAAAGGCCTGATTGTTGGAGTGCTGCAGAGATGATTGTCCTTCTGGAAGGTTCTCCCATCTCCACAGAGGAACTCTGAAGCTCTATCAGAGTGACCATCTGGTTCTTGGTCCCCTCCCTGACCAAGGCCCTTCTCCCCCGATTGCTCAGTTTGGCTGGGTGGCCAGCTCTAGGAAGAGTCTTGGTGGTTCCAAACTTCTTCCATTTAAAAATGATGGAGGCCACTGTGGTCTTGGGGACCTTCAATGCTGCAGAAATGTTTTGGTACCTTTCCCCAGGTCTGTGCCTCGACATAATCCTGTCTCAGAGCTATATGGACAATTCCTTCGACCCCATGGCTTGGTTTTTGCTCTGACATGCACTGTCAACTGTGGGACCTTATATAGACCAGTGTTTGCATTTCCAAATCATGTCCAATCAAATAAACTTACCACAGGTGGACTCCAATCAAGTTGTAGAAACATCTCAAGGATGACCAATGGAAACAGGAGGCACCTGAACTCAATTTCGAGTCTCACAGCAAAGGGTCTGAATACTTATGTAAATAAGGTATTTTTTTTCTTATTTGTGACCTGTGTCAACTTTGTCATTATGGGGTATTGTTTAGATTGATGAGGATTTTTTTAGTCAATCAATTTGAGAATACAGCTGTGACGTAATAAAATGTGGAAGAGTGAAGGGGTCTGAATACTGCACTGTATGTGTTAAACCACCAAGACACATTGTCACGACTTCCGCCGAAGTCGGTCCCTCTCCTTGTTCGGGCGACTTTTGGCGGTCGACGTCACCGGCCTTCTAGCCATCGCCGATCCACTTTTCATTTTCCATTTGTTTTGTCTTTGTCTTACACACCTGGTTTCAATTCCCCCAATTACCTGTTAATTATTTAACCCTCTGTTCCCCCATGTTTATTTGTGAGTAATTGTTTTTTGATTTGCTGTCCGTATTTGTGGCCTTGTATTTATACGACGTGTATTGTTAATTTATTTGAGTAAAATTGCTTTCATTACTCATATCTGCTGTCCTGCGCCTGACTCATCTCACCAGCTACACAAAGATGCATTACACACATCAAAGATACAGTCGTCCTTCTGAACTGATCTGCAGGACAGGAATAAAACTGCTCAGGGATGTCACCATGAGGCCATCGGTGATTTTAAAACAGTTTCAGAATTCAATGGCTGTGATGGGGGAAAACTGAGGATGGATCAACAACATTGTAGTGACTCCACAATAACGACTTAAATGACAGAATGAAAAGAGGAATGCAAATACAAAATCATGCATCTTGTATGCAACAATGCACTAAAGTATTACTGCAAAAAAACACTGTGCTTTTTGGTCTAAATGCAACGCTTTATGCTTGGGACAAATCTAACACAACACACCACTGAGTAACTGCCTCCTTATTTTTAAGTATGATGGTAGCTGCATCATGGTATGGGTATGCTTGACATCGGCAAATACTTGGAGAGGAATTTACCTTTCAGCAGGACAATAACCTCATTTACACTGACCAAATCTGCACCGGAGTTGCAAACCAAGAAGTCAGCGAATGTTCCTGAGTGGCCAAGTTACAGTTTTGACTTAAAATCTGCAAGAAAATCTATGGGAAATACTTGAAAATTACTGTCTAGCCATGATCCCCAACACCTTGACAGAGCTTGAAGAATGTTGAAAAGACTAATGGGCTAATATTTGCACATCCAGGTGTGGAATGCTCTTAGAGACTTATCCAAGAAGACTCACAGCTGTAATCGATGCCAAAGGTGTTTCTAACATGTATATATATTGACTCAGAGAGCTGAATACTTATGCAATGGCTATATTTTAGTTTTTAAATGTAGTTTGTTAAAACTTATTTAAAAAAAAAAAACATTCTTCCACTTTGACATCACATAGTATTTTGTGTAGATTGTTGACATAAAAAAAAAAATAATAATAAAAAATATATATTATTGAATCCCGCTTTGTAACAATACAATGTGATGAAATCCAAGGGGTATGAAAACTTTTGAAAGGCACTGTACATGTCCTCAGCCTCGACAATGATGGCAGTATTAGCAGCAGCACCTTTTTTTTTTTTACTAAAGAAATGGGTCTTGTATCCTCCTAGAGCCTAAGGCCCTTGCTTCTACTAAGCTAACAAATGTAATTGTTTTAAGATGGTCATGATAATTTAGCTGTTTATTAGAGAACCCTGTAGGTGTTTGTATCCTCCTAGAGCCTAAGGCCTTTGCTTCTACTAAGCTAACAAATGTAATTGTTTTAAGATGGTCATGATAATTTAGCTGTTTATTAGAGAACCCCTGTAGCTATTTTTTTTGTTTTTATGAAAAATGTAATTTGGCCTTACTGCTATTAGTCCATAGAAACACATTAATAACAGATTCATACATGGACAGTCAAAAATTGATCAAAAGGAAGCATGTTTTGAAGTGTCCTAAATTTGATCAATATATTTTAAAAAAATCTAAGAATTTATTGTGGCATTATTGTGTACATCTTTTTACATGGAACCGCCCTATTTACTTCCTTTCATTTTTCATCCCGGTACCAGGATACCTTCAGACGAGTACCGTGACACTCGGATTGTTTGCTGGTCTGCCAAATAACACTGTAGCTTGGCCACCTTCCACCGCAGATGCAGAAGCCATGGATTGAGACAGGTTTTTTAAATTATTTATTTATTATGCCTCAATCTGAGCGTGAGGGGGCCTCAATCTGAGAGGGGGCCTCAAGCTGAGAGGAGGCCTCAAGCAGAGATATATATATTGTAATAAGCGTCGTAAGGAGTGGACCAAAACGTAGCAGGTAAAGTGCTCATCTTCTTAATTTTATTAAAGGAAAAACACTTAAACAAAACAAACAACAAAAACATTCCAGTAAGGTGCACAGACCATACTAGAATCAACCACCCACAAACACAAGAGAAAACAAACCCAACTAAATATGGCCTCCAATTAGAGACAACGACAGCCTCTAATGGGAGGTCATTGCCAAAACCCAACATAGAAATACAAAACTAGATAAACACATAGAAATAGATAACATAGAACATAAACCAAAAACCCCAAAACACACAGAACAAATACCCCCTGCCACGCCCTGACTAAACTACAATGACAATTAACCCCTTTTACTGGTCAGGACGTGACATATATATATGCAGTTGAAATCAGAAGTTTACATACACTTAGGTTGGAGTCATTAAAACTCGTTTTTCAACCACTCCACAAAAGTCTTGTTAACAAACTATAGTTTTGGCAAGTCGGTTTTGACATCTACTTCGTGAATGACACAAGTAATTTTTCCAACAATTGTTTACAGACAGAATATTTCACTTATAATTCATTGTATCATAATTCCAGTGGGTCAGAAGTTTACTTCTAATAAGTTGACTGTGCCTTTAAACAGTTTGGAAAATTCCAGAAAATGATGTCATGGCTTTAGAAGCTTCTGATCGGCTAATTGACATCATTTGATTTGAGTTTGAGTCAACCTTCAAACTCAGTGCATCTTTGCTTGACATCATGGGAAAATCTAAAGAAATCACTCAAGACCTCAGATAAAAAATTGTAGACCTCCACAAGTCTGGTTCATCCTTGGGAGAAATTTCCAAACACCTGAAGGTGTTGTAAAAATAATATAAATATAAATATATATATCTGTAAAAATAATATAAATATAAATAATATAAAATATAAATACCATGGGACCACACAGCCGTCATACCACTCAGGAAGGAGATGCGTTCTGTCTCCTGGAGATGAACATACTTTGGTGCGAAAAGTGCAAATCATTCCCAGAACAACAGCAAAGGACCTTGTGAAGATGCTGGAGGAAACAGGTACAAAAGCATATATAGCCACTGTAAAAAGAGTCCTACATCGACATAACCTGAAAGGCCACTCAGCAAGGAAGAAGCCACTGCTCCAAAACCGCCATAAAAAACAAAGTACGGTTTGCAACTGCACATGGGGACAAAGATCGTACTTTTTGGAGAAATGTCCTCTGGTCTGATGAAACAAAAATAGAACTGTTTGGCCATAATGACCATCGTTATGTTTGGAGGAAAAAGGGGGAAGCTTGCAAGCCGAAGAACACCAACCCAACCATGAAGCAAGGGGGTGGCAGCATCATGTTGTGGGGGTGCTTTGCTGCAGGAGGGACTGGTGCATTTCACAAAATAGATGGCATCATGAGACAGGAAAATTATGTGGACATATTGAAGCAACATTTCAGGACATCAGTCAGTAAGTTAAAGCTTGGTCGCAAATGGGTCTTCCAATTGGACAATGACCCCAAGCATACTTCCAAAGTTGTGGCAAAATGGCTTAAGGACAACAAAGTCAAGGTATTGGAGTGGCCATCACAAAGCCCTGACCTTAATTGTATAGAAAATTTGTGGGCAGAACTGAAAAAGCGTGTGCGATCAAGGAGGCCTACATACCTGACTCAGTGACACCAGCTCTGTCAGGAGGAATGGGCCAAAATTCATCAAACTTATTGTGGGAAGCTTGTGGAAGGCTACCCGAAACGTTTGACCCAAGTTAAACAATTTAAAGGCAGTGCTACAAAATACTAATTGAGTGTATGTAAACTTCTAACCCACTCGGAATGTGATGAAATAAATAAAAGCTGAAATAAATCATTATCCCTACTATTATTTTGACATTTCACATTCTTAAAATAAAGTGGTGATCCTAACTGACCTAAGACAGGGAATTTTTACTAGGACTAAATGTCAGGAATTGGGAAAAACTGAGTTTAAATGTATTTGGCTAAGCTGTATGTAAACTCTGACTTCAACTGTATATAATATTTAAAAAAAATGTTTTATGTATTTTTTTTCTTTCTATGCCCAGCTCATGAGGCAGCTTGATGATGTGAGGCCTTAGGCAATTGCCTCTTCTGCCTAATGGTAAGTCTGCCAGTCTGCAGCAAACTTGATGATGGAGTTGGTGTCATGCAAAGCCACTCAGTCATGGGTGAAAAGGGAGCACAGATAAGGAAAGAGAGGGGAGAGACAGAGATACAGAGAGATATACACTGGCTTGCAAAAGTATTCACCCCCTTCGCATTTTTCCTATTTTGTTGCCTTACAACCTGGAAATACATTTTATTTTTGGGGTGTTTGTATCATTTGATTTATATGACATTCCTACCACTTTGAAGATGCAAAATATTTTTTATTGTGAAACAAACAAGAAATAAGACAAAAAAACTGAAAACTTGCGGGGGCATAACTATTCACCCCCCCAAAGTCAATACTTTGTAGAGCCACCTTTTTCAGCAATTAGAGCTGCAAGTCTCTTGGGGTATGTTTCTATGAGCTTGGCATATCTAGCCACTGGGATTTTTGCCCATCCTTCAAGGCAAAACTACTCCAGCTCCTTCAAGTTGGATGGGTTCCGCTGGCATACAGCAATCTTTAAATCATACCACAGATTCTCAATTGGATTGAGGTATGGGCCTTGACTAGGAAATTCCAAGACATTTAAATATTTCCCCTTAAACCACTCAGGTGTTGCTTTAGCAGTATGCTTAGGGTCATTGTCTTGCTGGAAGGTGAACCTCCGTCCCAGTCTCAAATCTCTGGAAGAATGAAACAGGTTTTCATTAGGAATTTCCCTGTATTTAGTGCCATGCATCATTCCTTCAATTCTGACTAGTTTCCCAGTTCCTGCCGATGTAAAACATCCCCACAGCATGATGCTGCCACC
>NC_138319.1:37142500-37250000 GCF_965601325.2 Salmo salar
TCTCTCTCTGTCTATGGGGCCCTCCTCAGTTTTTTATTGAAATTGCAGTGATGCCAGACAGGCGAGGCTAGCTTCAAAAATAACATATCACTGAGGCTGTGTGGAAAGCCAATCACACAGCCAGGGTGCCACTAATTCATTTCAACCCCAAATCTCCAAATTGACCAGATGAAATTAGATAAATCCCATCTGTTCAAACTATCAACATTTATTCAGCTTTTCAAATGTAGCTTTTTCTCTGTCTCAACAGCTGGCTTCCTTTAACTGTGTGCGTTTTTAATATATAGTAGTAGTGGTGCTCCTCTTGCGTTTTCCAACACAAAAACTATTAATTACAACTTTAAAGGAATCAGACTTCAATGAGAAGCTATCAGAATCCTAGCAGGTCTGACAGTTAGACTCAGTATTAGTCTTCTTGGCATATCAACATATTGCATCTCCATTTCTTCACAAGCAAATGAAAGTGAACTTGTGTTGCCACTAGTTCTGCCATTGCTAGAAATTAGTACATTGACTGCAAACCTTCACTGACACTGACTCAGTTTCAAACACACTAAATATTTAATGTGCAAGAAATGTCTTTCTGTGCTCTGAGACATGATATGTGTCCCAAATGGCAACATATCCCGTTTGAAAATAGTGAAAGTAGTGCACTAAACTCTTAGAAAAAAGGGTTCCTAAAGGGTTCCATTTTTGGTTCCAGGTAAAACCCTTTTTGGTTCCCTCTGTGGGAAGGGTTCTACATGGAACCCAGAATTGTTCTACATGGAACCAAAAGGGTTCTACCTGGAGACAAAAAAGGATTCTTCAAAGGGTTCTCTTACTGGTGACAGCCCCAAAAAACTTTTTAGGTTCTAGATAGAACCCTTTTGGTTCCATGTAGAACCATTTGCGGCAGGTAGCCTAGTGGTTAGAGTGTTGGTCCAGTAACCAAAAGGTTGCTAGATTGAGTCCCTGAGATGACAAGGTAAAAATCTGTCATTCTGCCCATGAACAAGGCAGTTAACCCATTGTTCCTAGGCCGTCATTGTAAATAAGAAGTAGATCTTAACTGACTTGCCTAGTTAAATAAACATTTAATTCTGGGTTCCATGTAGAGTGTACAAAGGGAATAGGTTGACATTGGGGAGGAAAACAGTCTGTCACTGCCAATCAACAGAACCACATCATAATTGACAAACATGGTTTAAATAAACATGATGGCAACATGAACAGACTTATATTACACCAGATCACCCGTAAAGGATGCACGTTTTACAAAGACTGAATTGTTGTCTTTCTCTATGTCTCCTCATCCACACCGGTTCGCCAGACATCACCTTGAAATGGGTGAGCGAAGTGAAGCAAAGTACAGATGGTTAGTAGGCAACACATAGGAGTTGGTAGATCCTCAGGAAGAGCACATGTGTGTAATATTTAACCATTTAAAAATTGTTGTTTTTCATAAGATTTTTTTTCTTAGATTTCATATGGTAATAACATTATTTTTTAATTCAGTTAACTTGGCAAGTCAGTTAAGAACAAACTCCTATTTTCAATGACAGCCTACCAGGGAACAGTGCCTTGTTCAGGGGTAGAACGACAGACTTTTACCTTGTCCGCTCAGGGATTTGATCTAGCAGTCTTTCGGTTACTGGCCCAACACTCTAACCACTAGGCTACCTGCCGAGATCCAATCTAAGCTCCATAAATATCAAATATACACATTGTGTGCATATCATTAAAAGTAGCAAAGGTTTTAATTTTACATGAAATACCACGCATTCAATATTAACCACCTCCGAGCACATAGGACACACAAGGAATAAGCACTATGATGCAAAGTGTTAATTGTGTGCCCTATCAGTAGATAGACATGTCTCTTACAGAAGTGATACACTGCTATCCTATGGAGCCCTTACTACACTATGTTTCAAGGGAATCTCAAGGCCGTCTGTTTGTCCTTCAGTCCATCCACACAAGGCAGTCCATGTGTCACGAACCGACTCGTAGCCCGTAACAAAGAGTGAGACAACTGGGAGATAACGGTATAAGTAACAATGGTGTGTGTAGTCAGTAGTCAGTAGTGTAAGTGAGTGGATGCTTGCATAGATGGTGATAATGAGGGGTGTTGAGAGGTGCCAAAACAAACAAAAAAGCTACAAAATTCCACAACCGAAATCCAACAGTGTGTCTGCGTGGAGAGAGTAACCCATTTCACTGATGACCCTCCTGGCTCCGCCCACTGACATCCTGTTAAGGAAAACAAGAACAAAGAGACTGAGTACGGCAGACAGAGTGGGAGGGGCGTCACAGAGTGGGAGGGTCGTCACAGAGTGGGAGGGTCGTCACAGAGTGGGAGGGCTGTCACAGAGTGGGAGGGTCATCACAGTGTGGCAGAGTGGGAGGGGCATCACAGAGTGGGAGGGTCGTCACAGAGTGGGAGGGTCGTCACAGAGTGGGAGGGTCGTCACAGAGTGGGAGGGTTGTCACAGAGTGGGAGGGTTGTCACAGAGTGGGAGGGTCGTCACAGAGTGGGAGGGTCGTCACAGAGTGGGAGGGTCGTCACAGAGTGGGAGGGCTGTCACAGAGTGGGAGGGTCGTCACAGAGTGGGAGGGTCGTCACAGAGTGGGAGGGTCGTCACAGAGTGGGAGGGTCGTCACAGAGTGGGAGGGACGTCACAGAGTGGGAGGGTCGTCACAGAGTGGGAGGGTCGTCACAGAGTAGGAGGGTCGTCACAGTGTGACAGAGTGGGAGGGTCATCACAAAGTGGGAGGGTCGTCACAGAGTGGGAGGGTCGTCACAGAGTGGGAGGGCCGTCACAGAGTGGGAGGGTCGTCACAGAGTGGGATGATCGTCACAAAGTGGGAGGGTCGTCACAGAGTGGGAGGGTCGTCACAGTGTGGCAGAGTGGGAGGGTCGTCACAGAGTGGGAGGGTCGTCACAGAGTGGGAGGGTCATCACAGAGTGGGAGGGTCGTCACAGAGTGGGAGGGTCGTCACAGAGTGGGAGGGTCGTCACAGTGTGGCAGAGTGGGAGGGTCGTCACAGAGTGGGAGGGTCGTCACAGAGTGGGAGGGGCATCACAGAGTGGGAGGGTCGTCACAGTGTGGCAGAGTGGGAGGGGCATCACAGAGTGGGAGGGTCGTCACAGAGTGGGAGGGTCGTCACAGAGTGGGAGGGTCGTCACAGAGTGGGAGGGCTGTCACAGAGTGGGAGGGTCGTCACAGAGTGGGAGGGCTGTCACAGAGTGGGAGGGTCGTCACAGAGTGGGAGGGTCGTCACAGAGTGGGAGGGTCGTCACAGAGTGGGAGGGTCGTCACAGAGTGGGAGGGTCGTCACAGAGTGGGAGGGTCGTCACAGAGTGGGAGGGCCGTCACAGAGTGGGAGGGCTGTCACAGAGTGGGAGGGTCGTCACAGAGTGGGAGGGCTGTCACAGAGTGGGAGGGCTGTCACAGAGTGGGAGGGTCGTCACAGAGTGGGAGGGTCGTCACAGAGTGGGAGGGCTGTCACAGAGTGGGAGGGTCGTCACAGAGTAGGAGGGTCGTCACAGAGTGGGAGGGTCGTCACAGAGTGGGAGGGTCGTCACAGAGTGGGAGGGTCGTCACAGAGTGGGAGGGTCGTCACAGAGTAGGAGGGTCGTCACAGAGTGGGAGGGTCGTCACAGAGTGGGAGGGCTGTCACAGAGTGGGAGGGTCGTCACAGAGTGGGAGGGCTGTCACAGAGTGGGAGGGCTGTCACAGAGTGGGAGGGTCGTCACAGAGTGGGAGGGTTGTCACAGAGTGGGAGGGTCGTCACAGAGTGGGAGGGCTGTCACAGAGTGGGAGGGCTGTCACAGTGTGGGAGGGCTGTCACAGAGTGGGAGGGTCGTCACAGAGTGGGAGGGTCGTCACAGAGTGGGAGGGACGTCACAGAGTGGGAGGGTCGTCACAGAGTGGGAGGGTCGTCACAGAGTAGGAGGGTCGTCACAGTGTGACAGAGTGGGAGGGTCATCACAAAGTGGGAGGGTCGTCACAGAGTGGGAGGGTCGTCACAGAGTGGGAGGGCCGTCACAGAGTGGGAGGGTCGTCACAGAGTGGGATGATCGTCACAAAGTGGGAGGGTCGTCACAGAGTGGGAGGGTCGTCACAGTGTGGCAGAGTGGGAGGGTCGTCACAGAGTGGGAGGGTCGTCACAGAGTGGGAGGGCTGTCACAGAGTGGGAGGGCTGTCACAGAGTGGCAGAGTGGGAGGGGCATCACAGAGTGGGAGGGTCGTCACAGTGTGGCAGAGTGGGAGGGGCATCACAGAGTGGGAGGGGCATCACAGAGTGGGAGGGTCGTCACAGAGTGGGAGGGTCGTCACAGAGTGGGAGGGTCGTCACAGAGTGGGAGGGCTGTCACAGAGTGGGAGGGTCGTCACAGAGTGGGAGGGCTGTCACAGAGTGGGAGGGCTGTCACAGAGTGGGAGGGTCGTCACAGAGTGGGAGGGCTGTCACAGAGTGGGAGGGCTGTCACAGAGTGGCAGAGTGGGAGGGGCATCACAGAGTGGGAGGGTCGTCACAGTGTGGCAGAGTGGGAGGGGCATCACAGAGTGGGAGGGTCGTCACAGTGTGGCAGAGTGGGAGGGGCATCACAGAGTGGGAGGGTCGTCACAGAGTGGGAGGGTCGTCACAGAGTGGGAGGGTCGTCACAGAGTGGGAGGGTCGTCACAGAGTGGGAGGGTTGTCACAGAGTGGGAGGGTCGTCACAGAGTGGGAGGGTCGTCACAGAGTGGGAGGGCTGTCACAGAGTGGGAGGGTCGTCACAGAGTGGGAGGGCCGTCACAGAGTGGGAGGGTCGTCACAGAGTGGGAGGGTCGTCACAGAGTGGGAGGGCTGTCACAGAGTGGGAGGGTCGTCACAGAGTGGGAGGGTTGTCACAGAGTGGGAGGGTCGTCACAGAGTGGGAGGGCTGTCACAGAGTGGGAGGGCTGTCACAGAGTGGCAGAGTGGGAGGGGCATCACAGAGTGGGAGGGTCGTCACAGTGTGGCAGAGTGGGAGGGGCATCACAGAGTGGGAGGGTCGTCACAGTGTGGCAGAGTGGGAGGGGCATCACAGAGTGGGAGGGTCGTCACAGAGTGGGAGGGTCGTCACAGAGTGGGAGGGTCGTCACAGAGTGGGAGGGTTGTCACAGAGTGGGAGGGTTGTCACAGAGTGGGAGGGTCGTCACAGAGTGGGAGGGTTGTCACAGAGTGGGAGGGTCGTCACAGAGTGGGAGGGTCGTCACAGAGTGGGAGGGCTGTCACAGAGTGGGAGGGCCGTCACAGAGTGGGAGGGTCGTCACAGAGTGGGAGGGTCGTCACAGAGTGGGAGGGTCGTCACAGAGTGGGAGGGCTGTCACAGAGTGGGAGGGCTGTCACAGAGTGGGAGGGTCGTCACAGAGTGGGAGGGTTGTCACAGAGTGGGAGGGTCGTCACAGAGTGGGAGGGCTGTCACAGAGTGGGAGGGTCGTCACAGAGTGGGAGGGTCGTCACAGAGTGGGAGGGACGTCACAGAGTGGGAGGGTCGTCACAGAGTGGGAGGGTCGTCACAGAGTAGGAGGGTCGTCACAGTGTGACAGAGTGGGAGGGTCATCACAAAGTGGGAGGGTCGTCACAGAGTGGGAGGGTCGTCACAGAGTGGGAGGGTCGTCACAGTGTGGCAGAGTGGGAGGGTCGTCACAGAGTGGGAGGGTCGTCACAGAGTGGGAGGGTCATCACAGAGTGGGAGGGTCGTCACAGAGTGGGAGGGTCGTCACAGAGTGGGAGGGTCGTCACAGTGTGGCAGAGTGGGAGGGTCGTCACAGAGTGGGAGGGTCGTCACAGAGTGGGAGGGGCATCACAGAGTGGGAGGGTCGTCACAGCGTGGCAGAGTGGGAGGGGCATCACAGAGTGGGAGGGTCGTCACAGAGTGGGAGGGTCGTCACAGAGTGGGAGGGCTGTCACAGAGTGGGAGGGTCGTCACAGAGTGGGAGGGTCGTCACAGAGTGGGAGGGCTGTCACAGAGTGGGAGGGTCGTCACAGAGTAGGAGGGTCGTCACAGAGTGGGAGGGTCGTCACAGAGTGGGAGGGTCGTCACAGAGTGGGAGGGTCGTCACAGAGTGGGAGGGTCGTCACAGAGTGGGAGGGTCGTCACAGAGTGGGAGGGCCGTCACAGAGTGGGAGGGCTCGTCACAGAGTGGGAGGGCTGTCACAGAGTGGGAGGGCTGTCACAGAGTGGGAGGGTCGTCACAGAGTGGGAGGGTTGTCACAGAGTGGGAGGGTCGTCACAGAGTGGGAGGGCTGTCACAGAGTGGGAGGGCTGTCACAGTGTGGGAGGGCTGTCACAGAGTGGGAGGGTCGTCACAGAGTGGGAGGGACGTCACAGAGTGGGAGGGTCGTCACAGAGTGGGAGGGACGTCACAGAGTGGGAGGGTCGTCACAGAGTGGGAGGGTCGTCACAGAGTAGGAGGGTCGTCACAGTGTGACAGAGTGGGAGGGTCATCACAAAGTGGGAGGGTCGTCACAGAGTGGGAGGGTCGTCACAGAGTGGGAGGGCCGTCACAGAGTGGGAGGGTCGTCACAGAGTGGGATGATCGTCACAAAGTGGGAGGGTCGTCACAGAGTGGGAGGGTCGTCACAGTGTGGCAGAGTGGGAGGGTCGTCACAGAGTGGGAGGGTCGTCACAGAGTGGGAGGGTCGTCACAGAGTGGGAGGGTCGTCACAGAGTGGGAGGGTCGTCACAGAGTGGGAGGGTCGTCACAGTGTGGCAGAGTGGGAGGGTCGTCACAGAGTGGGAGGGTCGTCACAGAGTGGGAGGGGCATCACAGAGTGGGAGGGTCGTCACAGTGTGGCAGAGTGGGAGGGGCATCACAGAGTGGGAGGGTCGTCACAGAGTGGGAGGGTCGTCACAGAGTGGGAGGGCTGTCACAGAGTGGGAGGGTCGTCACAGAGTGGGAGGGCTGTCACAGAGTGGGAGGGTCGTCACAGAGTGGGAGGGTCGTCACAGAGTGGGAGGGTCGTCACAGAGTGGGAGGGTCGTCACAGAGTGGGAGGGCTGTCACAGAGTGGGAGGGTCGTCACAGAGTGGGAGGGTCGTCACAGAGTGGGAGGGCTGTCACAGAGTGGGAGGGTCGTCACAGAGAGGGTCGTCACAGAGTGGGAGGGCTGTCACAGAGTGGGAGGGTCGTCACAGAGTGGGAGGGTCGTCACAGAGTGGGAGGGTCGTCACAGAGTGGGAGGGTCGTCACAGTGTGGCAGAGTGGGAGGGTCGTCACAGAGTGGGAGGGTCGTCACAGAGTGGGAGGGGCATCACAGAGTGGGAGGGTCGTCACAGTGTGGCAGAGTGGGAGGGGCATCACAGAGTGGGAGGGTCGTCACAGAGTGGGAGGGTCGTCACAGAGTGGGAGGGCTGTCACAGAGTGGGAGGGTCGTCACAGAGTGGGAGGGTCGTCACAGAGTGGGAGGGCTGTCACAGAGTGGGAGGGTCGTCACAGAGTGGGAGGGCTGTCACAGAGTGGGAGGGTCGTCACAGAGTGGGAGGGTCGTCACAGAGTGGGAGGGTCGTCACAGAGTGGGAGGGTCGTCACAGAGTGGGAGGGCTGTCACAGAGTGGGAGGGTCGTCACAGAGTGGGAGGGTCGTCACAGAGTGGGAGGGACGTCACAGAGTGGGAGGGTCGTCACAGAGTGGGAGGGTCGTCACAGAGTAGGAGGGTCGTCACAGTGTGACAGAGTGGGAGGGTCATCACAAAGTGGGAGGGTCGTCACAGAGTGGGAGGGTCGTCACAGAGTGGGAGGGTCGTCACAGTGTGGCAGAGTGGGAGGGTCGTCACAGAGTGGGAGGGTCGTCACAGAGTGGGAGGGTCATCACAGAGTGGGAGGGTCGTCACAGAGTGGGAGGGTCGTCACAGAGTGGGAGGGTCGTCACAGTGTGGCAGAGTGGGAGGGTCGTCACAGAGTGGGAGGGTCGTCACAGAGTGGGAGGGGCATCACAGAGTGGGAGGGTCGTCACAGTGTGGCAGAGTGGGAGGGGCATCACAGAGTGGGAGGGTCGTCACAGAGTGGGAGGGTCGTCACAGAGTGGGAGGGCTGTCACAGAGTGGGAGGGTCGTCACAGAGTGGGAGGGTCGTCACAGAGTGGGAGGGCTGTCACAGAGTGGGAGGGTCGTCACAGAGTAGGAGGGTCGTCACAGAGTGGGAGGGTCGTCACAGAGTGGGAGGGTCGTCACAGAGTGGGAGGGTCGTCACAGAGTGGGAGGGTCGTCACAGAGTAGGAGGGTCGTCACAGAGTGGGAGGGTCGTCACAGAGTGGGAGGGCTGTCACAGAGTGGGAGGGTCGTCACAGAGTGGGAGGGCTGTCACAGAGTGGGAGGGCTGTCACAGAGTGGGAGGGTCGTCACAGAGTGGGAGGGTTGTCACAGAGTGGGAGGGTCGTCACAGAGTGGGAGGGCTGTCACAGAGTGGGAGGGCTGTCACAGTGTGGGAGGGCTGTCACAGAGTGGGAGGGTCGTCACAGAGTGGGAGGGACGTCACAGAGTGGGAGGGTCGTCACAGAGTGGGAGGGACGTCACAGAGTGGGAGGGTCGTCACAGAGTGGGAGGGTCGTCACAGAGTAGGAGGGTCGTCACAGTGTGACAGAGTGGGAGGGTCATCACAAAGTGGGAGGGTCGTCACAGAGTGGGAGGGTCGTCACAGAGTGGGAGGGCCGTCACAGAGTGGGAGGGTCGTCACAGAGTGGGATGATCGTCACAAAGTGGGAGGGTCGTCACAGAGTGGGAGGGTCGTCACAGTGTGGACAGAGTGGGAGGGTCATCACAAAGTGGGAGGGTCGTCACAGAGTGGGAGGGTCGTCACAGAGTGGGAGGGTCGTCACAGTGTGGCAGAGTGGGAGGGTCGTCACAGAGTGGGAGGGTCGTCACAGAGTGGGAGGGTCATCACAGAGTGGGAGGGTCGTCACAGAGTGGGAGGGTCGTCACAGAGTGGGAGGGTCGTCACAGTGTGGCAGAGTGGGAGGGTCGTCACAGAGTGGGAGGGTCGTCACAGAGTGGGAGGGGCATCACAGAGTGGGAGGGTCGTCACAGTGTGGCAGAGTGGGAGGGGCATCACAGAGTGGGAGGGTCGTCACAGAGTGGGAGGGTCGTCACAGAGTGGGAGGGCTGTCACAGAGTGGGAGGGTCGTCACAGAGTGGGAGGGTCGTCACAGAGTGGGAGGGCTGTCACAGAGTGGGAGGGTCGTCACAGAGTAGGAGGGTCGTCACAGAGTGGGAGGGTCGTCACAGAGTGGGAGGGTCGTCACAGAGTGGGAGGGTCGTCACAGAGTGGGAGGGTCGTCACAGAGTAGGAGGGTCGTCACAGAGTGGGAGGGTCGTCACAGAGTGGGAGGGCTGTCACAGAGTGGGAGGGTCGTCACAGAGTGGGAGGGCTGTCACAGAGTGGGAGGGCTGTCACAGAGTGGGAGGGTCGTCACAGAGTGGGAGGGTTGTCACAGAGTGGGAGGGTCGTCACAGAGTGGGAGGGCTGTCACAGAGTGGGAGGGCTGTCACAGTGTGGGAGGGCTGTCACAGAGTGGGAGGGTCGTCACAGAGTGGGAGGGACGTCACAGAGTGGGAGGGTCGTCACAGAGTGGGAGGGACGTCACAGAGTGGGAGGGTCGTCACAGAGTGGGAGGGTCGTCACAGAGTAGGAGGGTCGTCACAGTGTGACAGAGTGGGAGGGTCATCACAAAGTGGGAGGGTCGTCACAGAGTGGGAGGGTCGTCACAGAGTGGGAGGGCCGTCACAGAGTGGGAGGGTCGTCACAGAGTGGGATGATCGTCACAAAGTGGGAGGGTCGTCACAGAGTGGGAGGGTCGTCACAGTGTGGCAGAGTGGGAGGGTCGTCACAGAGTGGGAGGGTCGTCACAGAGTGGGAGGGTCGTCACAGAGTGGGAGGGTCGTCACAGAGTGGGAGGGTCGTCACAGAGTGGGAGGGTCGTCACAGTGTGGCAGAGTGGGAGGGTCGTCACAGAGTGGGAGGGTCGTCACAGAGTGGGAGGGGCATCACAGAGTGGGAGGGTCGTCACAGTGTGGCAGAGTGGGAGGGGCATCACAGAGTGGGAGGGTCGTCACAGAGTGGGAGGGTCGTCACAGAGTGGGAGGGTCGTCACAGAGTGGGAGGGTCGTCACAGAGTGGGAGGGCTGTCACAGAGTGGGAGGGTCGTCACAGAGTGGGAGGGCTGTCACAGAGTGGGAGGGTCGTCACAGAGTGGGAGGGTCGTCACAGAGTGGGAGGGTCGTCACAGAGTAGGAGGGTCGTCACAGAGTGGGAGGGTCGTCACAGAGTGGGAGGGCTGTCACAGAGTGGGAGGGTCGTCACAGAGTGGGAGGGTCGTCACAGTGTAACAGAGTGGGAGGGTCGTCACAGAGTGGGAGGGTCGTCACAGTGTAACAGAGTGGGAGGGTCGTCACAGAGTGGGAGGGTCGTCACAGAGTGGGAGGGTCGTCACAGAGTAGGAGGGTCGTCACAGAGTGGGAGGGTCGTCACAGAGTGGGAGGGCTGTCACAGAGTGGGAGGGTCGTCACAGAGTGGGAGGGCTGTCACAGAGTGGGAGGGCTGTCACAGAGTGGGAGGGTCGTCACAGAGTGGGAGGGTTGTCACAGAGTGGGAGGGTCGTCACAGAGTGGGAGGGCTGTCACAGAGTGGGAGGGCTGTCACAGTGTGGGAGGGCTGTCACAGAGTGGGAGGGTCGTCACAGAGTGGGAGGGTCGTCACAGAGTGGGAGGGACGTCACAGAGTGGGAGGGTCGTCACAGAGTGGGAGGGTCGTCACAGAGTAGGAGGGTCGTCACAGTGTGACAGAGTGGGAGGGTCATCACAAAGTGGGAGGGTCGTCACAGAGTGCGAGGGTCGTCACAGAGTGGGAGGGCCGTCACAGAGTGGGAGGGTCGTCACAGAGTGGGATGATCGTCACAAAGTGGGAGGGTCGTCACAGAGTGGGAGGGTCGTCACAGTGTGGCAGAGTGGGAGGGTCGTCACAGAGTGGGAGGGTCGTCACAGAGTGGGGAGGGCTGTCACAGAGTGGCAGAGTGGGAGGGGCATCACAGAGTGGGAGGGTCGTCACAGTGTGGCAGAGTGGGAGGGGCATCACAGAGTGGGAGGGGCATCACAGAGTGGGAGGGTCGTCACAGAGTGGGAGGGTCGTCACAGAGTGGGAGGGTCGTCACAGAGTGGGAGGGCTGTCACAGAGTGGGAGGGTCGTCACAGAGTGGGAGGGCTGTCACAGAGTGGGAGGGCTGTCACAGAGTGGGAGCGTCGTCACAGAGTGGGAGGGCTGTCACAGAGTGGGAGGGCTGTCACAGAGTGGCAGAGTGGGAGGGGCATCACAGAGTGGGAGGGTCGTCACAGTGTGGCAGAGTGGGAGGGGCATCACAGAGTGGGAGGGTCGTCACAGTGTGGCAGAGTGGGAGGGGCATCACAGAGTGGGAGGGTCGTCACAGAGTGGGAGGGTCGTCACAGAGTGGGAGGGTCGTCACAGAGTGGGAGGGTTGTCACAGAGTGGGAGGGTTGTCACAGAGTGGGAGGGTCGTCACAGAGTGGGAGGGTCGTCACAGAGTGGGAGGGTCGTCACAGAGTGGGAGGGTCGTCACAGAGTGGGAGGGCTGTCACAGAGTGGGAGGGTCGTCACAGAGTGGGAGGGTCGTCACAGAGTGGGAGGGTCGTCACAGAGTGGGAGGGTCGTCACAGAGTGGGAGGGCTGTCACAGAGTGGGAGGGTCGTCACAGAGTGGGAGGGTTGTCACAGAGTGGGAGGGTCGTCACAGAGTGGGAGGGCTGTCACAGAGTGGGAGGGCTGTCACAGAGTGGCAGAGTGGGAGGGGCATCACAGAGTGGGAGGGTCGTCACAGTGTGGCAGAGTGGGAGGGGCATCACAGAGTGGGAGGGTCGTCACAGTGTGGCAGAGTGGGAGGGGCATCACAGAGTGGGAGGGTCGTCACAGAGTGGGAGGGTCGTCACAGAGTGGGAGGGTCGTCACAGAGTGGGAGGGTTGTCACAGAGTGGGAGGGTTGTCACAGAGTGGGAGGGTCGTCACAGAGTGGGAGGGTTGTCACAGAGTGGGAGGGTCGTCACAGAGTGGGAGGGTCGTCACAGAGTGGGAGGGCTGTCACAGAGTGGGAGGGTCGTCACAGAGTGGGAGGGTCGTCACAGAGTGGGAGGGTCGTCACAGAGTGGGAGGGTCGTCACAGAGTGGGAGGGCTGTCACAGAGTGGGAGGGCTGTCACAGAGTGGGAGGGTCGTCACAGAGTGGGAGGGTTGTCACAGAGTGGGAGGGTCGTCACAGAGTGGGAGGGCTGTCACAGAGTGGGAGGGTCGTCACAGAGTGGGAGGGTCGTCACAGAGTGGGAGGGACGTCACAGAGTGGGAGGGTCGTCACAGAGTGGGAGGGTCGTCACAGAGTAGGAGGGTCGTCACAGTGTGACAGAGTGGGAGGGTCATCACAAAGTGGGAGGGTCGTCACAGAGTGGGAGGGTCGTCACAGAGTGGGAGGGTCGTCACAGTGTGGCAGAGTGGGAGGGTCGTCACAGAGTGGGAGGGTCGTCACAGAGTGGGAGGGTCATCACAGAGTGGGAGGGTCGTCACAGAGTGGGAGGGTCGTCACAGAGTGGGAGGGTCGTCACAGTGTGGCAGAGTGGGAGGGTCGTCACAGAGTGGGAGGGTCGTCACAGAGTGGGAGGGGCATCACAGAGTGGGAGGGTCGTCACAGTGTGGCAGAGTGGGAGGGGCATCACAGAGTGGGAGGGTCGTCACAGAGTGGGAGGGTCGTCACAGAGTGGGAGGGCTGTCACAGAGTGGGAGGGTCGTCACAGAGTGGGAGGGTCGTCACAGAGTGGGAGGGCTGTCACAGAGTGGGAGGGTCGTCACAGAGTAGGAGGGTCGTCACAGAGTGGGAGGGTCGTCACAGAGTGGGAGGGTCGTCACAGAGTGGGAGGGTCGTCACAGAGTGGGAGGGTCGTCACAGAGTAGGAGGGTCGTCACAGAGTGGGAGGGTCGTCACAGAGTGGGAGGGCTGTCACAGAGTGGGAGGGTCGTCACAGAGTGGGAGGGCTGTCACAGAGTGGGAGGGCTGTCACAGAGTGGGAGGGTCGTCACAGAGTGGGAGGGTTGTCACAGAGTGGGAGGGTCGTCACAGAGTGGGAGGGCTGTCACAGAGTGGGAGGGCTGTCACAGTGTGGGAGGGCTGTCACAGAGTGGGAGGGTCGTCACAGAGTGGGAGGGACGTCACAGAGTGGGAGGGTCGTCACAGAGTGGGAGGGACGTCACAGAGTGGGAGGGTCGTCACAGAGTGGGAGGGTCGTCACAGAGTAGGAGGGTCGTCACAGTGTGACAGAGTGGGAGGGTCATCACAAAGTGGGAGGGTCGTCACAGAGTGGGAGGGTCGTCACAGAGTGGGAGGGCCGTCACAGAGTGGGAGGGTCGTCACAGAGTGGGATGATCGTCACAAAGTGGGAGGGTCGTCACAGAGTGGGAGGGTCGTCACAGTGTGGCAGAGTGGGAGGGTCGTCACAGAGTGGGAGGGTCGTCACAGAGTGGGAGGGTCGTCACAGAGTGGGAGGGTCGTCACAGAGTGGGAGGGTCGTCACAGAGTGGGAGGGTCGTCACAGTGTGGCAGAGTGGGAGGGTCGTCACAGAGTGGGAGGGTCGTCACAGAGTGGGAGGGGCATCACAGAGTGGGAGGGTCGTCACAGTGTGGCAGAGTGGGAGGGGCATCACAGAGTGGGAGGGTCGTCACAGAGTGGGAGGGTCGTCACAGAGTGGGAGGGTCGTCACAGAGTGGGAGGGCTGTCACAGAGTGGGAGGGTCGTCACAGAGTGGGAGGGCTGTCACAGAGTGGGAGGGTCGTCACAGAGTGGGAGGGTCGTCACAGAGTGGGAGGGTCGTCACAGAGTGGGAGGGTCGTCACAGAGTGGGAGGGCTGTCACAGAGTGGGAGGGTCGTCACAGAGTGGGAGGGCTGTCACAGAGTGGGAGGGTCGTCACAGAGTGGGAGGGTCGTCACAGAGTGGGAGGGTCGTCACAGAGTAGGAGGGTCGTCACAGAGTGGGAGGGTCGTCACAGAGTGGGAGGGCTGTCACAGAGTGGGAGGGTCGTCACAGAGTGGGAGGGTCGTCACAGAGTGGGAGGGTCGTCACAGAGTAGGAGGGTCGTCACAGTGTGACAGAGTGGGAGGGTCATCACAGAGTGGGAGGGTCGTCACAGAGTGGGATGATCGTCACAAAGTGGGAGGGTCGTCACAGAGTGGGAGGGTCGTCACAGAGTGGGAGGGCCGTCACAGAGTGGGAGGGTCGTCACAGAGTGGGATGATCGTCACAAAGTGGGAGGGTCGTCACAGAGTGGGAGGGTCGTCACAGTGTGGCAGAGTGGGAGGGTCGTCACAGAGTGGGAGGGTCGTCACAGACTGGGAGGGTCGTCACAGAGTGGGAGGGTCGTCACAGAGTGGGATGATCGTCACAAAGTGGGAGGGGCGTCACAGTGTAGCAGAGTGGGATGATCGTCACAAAGTGGGAGGGGCGTCACAGAGTGGGAGGGTCATCACAGTGTGACAGAGTGGGAGGGTCGTCACAAAGTGGGAGGGTCGTCACAGAGTGGGAGGGTCGTCACAGTGTGGCAGAGTGGGAGGGTCGTCACAGAGTGGGAGGGTCGTCACAGAGTGGGAGGGTCGTCACAGAGTGGGAGGGTCGTCACAGAGTGGGAGGGTCGTCACAGTGTAACAGAGTGGGAGGGTCGTCACAGAGTGGGAGGGTCGTCACAGTGTAACAGAGTGGGAGGGTCGTCACAGAGTGGGAGGGTCGTCACAGAGTGGGAGGGTCGTCACAGTGTAACAGAGTGGGAGGGTCGTCACAGAGTGGGAGGGTCGTCACAGTGTAACAGAGTGGGAGGGTCGTCACAGAGTGACAGAGTGGGAGAGTCGTCACAGAGTGGGAGGGTCGTCACAGTGTGACAGAGTGGGAGGGTCGTCACAGAGTGGGAGGGTCGTCACAGTGTGACAGAGTGGGAGAGTCGTCACAGAGTGGGAGGGTCGTCACAGAGTGGGAGGGTCGTCACAGAGTGGGAGGGTGGTCACAGTGTGACAGTGGGAGAGTCGTCACTGTCAAGACGTTGGCCAGTGGGTAAGGTTTATGACCCCCCATTTATACCTTTCTCCCTTCCCTCTCTCTTGACTTACCGAAGGACTCTTGAAAAGCCTTTGTTAAACATAGAGAGTCTGGGAACATCAAAGGACAACAGTCCTGTATACATAGTCTGCTGCCAGCCTCTGGACAACAGTCCTGTATACATAGTCTGCTGCCAGCCTCTGGACAACAGTCCTGTATACATAGTCTGCTGCCAGCCTCTGGACAACAGTCCTGTATACATAGTCTGCTGCCAGCATCTGGACAACAGTCCTGTATACATAGTCTGCTGCCAGCCTCTGGACAACAGTCCTGTACGCATAGTCTGCTGCCAGCCTCTGGACAACAGTCCTGTATACATAGTCTGCTGCCAGCCTCTGGACAACAGTCCTGTATGCATAGTCTGCTGCCAGCCTCTGGACAACAGTCCTGTATGCATAGTCTGCTGCCAGCCTCTGGACAACAGTCCTGTATACATAGTCTGCTGCCAGCCTCTGGACAACAGTCCTGTATGCATAGTCTGCTGCCAGCCTCTGGACAACAGTCCTGTATACATAGTCTGCTGCCAGCCTCTGGACAACAGTCCTGTATGCATAGTCTGCTGCCAGCCTCTGGACAACAGTCCTGTATGCATAGTCTGCTGCCAGCCTCTGGACAACAGTCCTGTATACATAGTCTGCTGCCAGCCTCTGGACAACAGTCCTGTATACATAGTCTGCTGCCAGCCTCTGGACAACAGTCCTGTATACATAGTCTGCTGCCAGCCTCTGGACAACAGTCCTGTATACATAGTCTGCTGCCAGCCTCTGGACAACAGTCCTGTACACATAGTCTGCTGCCAGCCTCTGGACAACAGTCCTGTACACATAGTCTGCTGCCAGCCTCTGGACAACAGTCCTGTATACATAGTCTGCTGCCAGCCAGGGCTACAAATGAGTTATCATGCAGAAGCCCTCCCGTCTGTGAGCTATACCTCTCTACTACAACATTAAGGCTTATTGCGCCCTTAAAATAAACGCTGCCGTGATGAAAATAAATCAGGTCCAGAGCCTAAAGAAAGGGAAGAAATACAACATAGTCATTGTGTGATTTATCCTCACTACACTGCTGGTTACAGCGTGCCATAATTAAACTTGATAACGTACATTTGTCTCTGTGTTCAGCCATCATTAATTGTAATCGCGAGAGCAGTTCCAGAGGGTTTCTAACACAGTTATTCTGCTGCTGATGTGTTTCCCTTTCTCCTTTTCCTCTTCCACTTCTGCTGCCATTGCAGCACATTACAATGTATATTAGACTCTAAGGTCTGTGGCTATAAAGCACAGAGTAGGAGGAGGGGCTAGTGAAACCACATCCAGAGATGAAAGCCCATCACACCGGCCACAGGCATACAGACAGAGCGAAAGAGAGAGAGAGAGAGAGAGAGAGAGAGACAGAGAGACAGACAGACACACAGACAGAGAAAAAGAGAGAGAGAGAGAGAGAGAGAGAGGGAGGTGGGGGGGCGACAGATGGACAGACACAGATAGAGAGAGAGAGAGAGAGAGAGAGAGGGAGGTGGGGGGGCAACGGATGGACAGACACAGAGAGAGAGAGAGAGAGAGAGAGAGAGAGAGAGAGAGAGAGAGAGAGAGAGGGAGGTGGGGGGGCGACGGATGGACAGACACAGAGAGAGAGAGAGAGAGAGAGAGAGAGAGAGAGAGAGACAGATGGACAGACACACACAGAGAGAGAGGGGGGGTGGGACAGACACAAAGAGATAGAGAGAAAGGGGGGCGGACGGACACAGAGAGGTAGAGAGAGAGAGAATGGGGGACGGACGGACAATGAGAGAAAGAGAGAGAGGGAGAGCGAAAGAGAGAGATATACTATAGAGATATTACCTTATTTTCCTCATTAAGGCGAAGCTGTCATTGTACTGTGAAATGTTTACTGTAGCCCCTGTGTCTTGCCTGACAGCTGTCTATGTGTTGTCCAATAACTGACCGCCTCTCTTTCTCTCCTTGTGAAGTTACCAGCGGCGGTGAGCCATGTCCTCTTAATGAGAAGTATGTACAGTGAGGCCAACGTTGGGTGCAATATTCTTTTACCCAGACTGCCAAATGGCGAGCGCCAGCCACGTCTTAAAACAATCACACAACAGTCCTTAATTGGATTCCAGTGTTGTTCTCCGCCTTTACGGGTAAACAAACAACCACAAAAACCTTTCAAAGGTTTGATTTGTTTATGTCTTGTATTTGTTTGTGTTGCATTTGTTTATGTCTTGTATTTGTTTATGTCTTGTATTTGTTTATGTTGTATTAGTTGTCTTGTATTTGTTGCAGAGTTTTTTTGTGTTGTATTTGATCATGTTGTATTTACTTACAGTACCAGTCCAAAGTTTGGACACCTACTCATTCAAGGGTTTTTCTTTATTTTTACTATTTTCTACATTGTAGAATAGTGAAGACATCAAAACTATGAAATAACACATATAGAATCATGTAGTAATCAAAAAAGTGTTAAACAAATCAAAATGTATTTTAGATTTTAGATTCTTCGAAGTAGCCACCCTTTGCCTTGATGACAGCTTTGCACACTCTTGGCATTCTCTCAACCAGCTTCACCTGGAATGCTTTAACAACAGTCTTGAAGGAGTTCCCACATATGCTGAGCACTTGTTGGCTGCTTTTCCTTCCCTCTGCGGTCCAACTCATCCCATACCATCTGAATTGGGTTGAGGTCGGGTGATTGTGGAGGCCAGGTCATCTGATGCAACACTCCATCACTCTCATTCTTGGTCAAATTGCCCTTACACAGTCTGGAGGTGTGTTGGGTCATTGTCCTGTTGAAAAACAAATTATAGTCACAAAAAGCACAAACCAGATGGGATGGCAGATCGCTGCAGAATGCTGTGGTAGCCATGCTGGTTAAGTGTGACCTGAATTCTAAATAAATCATCAACAGTGTCACCAGCAAAGCACCCCAAACCATCACACCTCCTCCTCCATGCTTCACAGTGGGAACCACAGATGCAGAGATTATCAGTTCACTTACTCTGCATCTCAGAAAGACACTACGGTTGGAACCAAAACTTTTCCACCGGTCTATTGTCTATCGGTCGTGTTTCTTGGCCCAAGCAAGTCTCTTCTTCTTATTGGTGTCCTTTAGCAGCAATTCGACCATGAAAGCCTGATTCACGCAGTCTCCTCTGAACAGTTGATGCTGAGATGTCTCTGTTACTTGAACTCTGTGAAGCATTTATTTGGGCTGCAATCTGAGGTGCAGTTAATTGCCAGTTTCTGTGGCTTTAAAAGTTCTTGAAATTTTCCGGATTGACTGACCTTCATGTCTTAAAACTTCTTCGGTGTAGGGGGCAGTATTCGGAAGTTTGGATGAATGAGGTACCCAAAGTAAACTGCCTGTTACTCCGGCCCAGAAGCTAAGATATGCCTATAATTGGTACTATTGGATAGAAAACACTCTAAAGTTTCTACAACTGTTAAAATAATGTCTGTGAGTATAACAGAACTGATATGGCAAGCAAAAACCCGAGGAGAATCAATCCAGAATGTTTTTGTTGTTAAGCTCACCACTGCTTATAATGGCTGTCTATGGGAATTTAAAAGGAATACCTCCCAGATTGCAGTTCCTAGGGCTTCCACTAGATGTCAACAGTCTTTAGAAAGAGTTTCAGGCTTGTTTTTTGAAAAATGAGCTAGAATTTGTAGTTTTTGTAAGTGGCTCCCATTTTGGCTGTAGTGTTGTGACGCGCATGGAGGAGAGCGAGTACTTCGTTATTTATCTCCGGTAATGAACATACTATTCTCCGTCTTAAATTTGATCGTTTATTTACATATTAGGATACTTTAGGATTGATTAGAAACATTGTTTGACTTGTTTGGATGAAGTTTATTGGTAATGTTTGGGATTCATTTGAATGTATTTTGAACGAGGGACACAGGTGGATTATTGAGTGAAGCACGCCAACTAAACTGACTTTTTTGGGATATAAAGAAGGACTTTATCAAACAAAAGGACCATAATCGCATAAGGACCATAATCGATAATCGCATGGTGTGCTTTCGCCAATAAAGCATTTTTGAAATGTGACAAAGCGGCTGGATTAACAAGAAGTTAAGCATTAAAAACAATGTAAGACACTTGTATTTTCATGAATGTTTAATATTACCAATATTGTATTTTGAATTTCACCGGATGTTGGCCAGGTGGGATGGTAGCGTCCCACCTACCCCAAAGAGGTCTTAAAGTAATGATGGACTGTCATCTCTCTTTGCTTATTTGAGGTGTTCTTGCCATAATATGGACTTGGTATTTTACCAAAAAGGGCTGTCTTCTGTATATCACCCCTACCTTGTCACAACACAACTGATTGGCTCAAACGTATTAAGAAGGAAAGAAATTCCACAAATTAAATTTGAACAAGGCACACCTGTTAATTTAAATGCATTCCAGGTGATTACCTCATGAAGCTGGTTGAGAGAATGCTAAAAGTATGTAAAGCTGTCATCAAGGCAAAGGTGGCTACTTTGCTACTTTTAACACTTTTTTTGGGTTACTGCATGATTCCATATGTGTTATTTCATTGTTTTGATGTCTATTATTCTACAATGTATGAAAATAGTAAAAATAAAGACAAACCCTTGAATGAGTAGGTGTGTCCAAACTTTTGACTGGTACTGTATGTTGTATTTGTTGTGTTGTATTTGTTGTGTTGTATTTGTTTATGTTGTATTTGTTGTGTTGTATTTGTTGTGTTGTATTTGTTTATGTTGTATTTGTTGTGTTGTATTTGTTGTGTTGTATTTGTTGTGTTGTATTTGTTGTGTTGTATTTGTTTATGTTGTATTTGTTGTGTTGTATTTGTTTATGTTGTATTTGTTGTGTTGTATTTGTTTATGTTGTATTTGTTGTGTTGTATTTGTTGTGTTGTATTTGTTTGTGTTGTATTTGTTTGTGTTGTATTTGTTTATGTTGTATTTGTTGTGTTGTATTTGTTGTGTTGTATTTGTTGTGTTGTGTTTGTTCATGTTGTATTTGTTCGTGTTTGTTTCTTCAAACTGTAAATCAAGAGAGCAGTGTTGCAGGAAGAATGAATAACCTGTACAGTATGTGCATCTGCCCTCATGCATTATGAGAAGAGGAGTCTGTTGTCTTGTCTGGTGCTACAAACCACACATCCATCTCTCCATTCACGGTACAACAGCATGGCTTCTCTCCTTTCCACTGTTAACCCTATCCACTCCCAGCCAGCCTGCCCACCAGCCCGCCAGAGGCTCCTAATAACAAACGCACAAATAGATCAGAGCCGTGATTTGGGTTCCGTCTTAGGAGGTGAATAATGGTGGTCTAATGAAAGATCCCTTGGAGAAAGCAGACAGCTGAGGCAATAACTGTACATCTTTACTCTGGTCTGGAGGACAGGCTAATGGTCTGGAGGACAGGTTAATGGTCTTGCGGACAGGTTATGGTCTGGAGGACAGGTTAATGGTCTGGAGGACAGGTTAATGGTCTGGAGGACAGGCTAATGGTCTGCAGGACAGGCTAATGGTCTGGAGGACAGGTTAATGGTCTGGAGGACAGGCTAATGGTCTGCAGGACAGGTTGTGGTCTGGAGGACAGGTTAATGGTCTGGAGGACGGGTTAATGGTCTGGAGGACAGGCTAATGGTCTGGAGGACGGGCTAATGGTCTGGAGGACGGGCTAATGGTCTGGAGGACGGGCTAATGGCCTGGAGGACGGGTTAATGGTCTGGAGGACGGGCTAATGGTCTGGAGGATGGGCTAATGATCTAGAGGACATGCTGACTCCCCTTTCACTTCTCATAAAATTTACCACAGGCTGTCTCCCAAATGGCACACTATTCCCTATATAGTGCATTACTTTTGACCAGGGCCCTATGGTTACCATTATTTACATAAGCAGGTGATTCAAACAGAATAAACTGTGTTTTAATTGTTGAATCAAATCAAATTCAAGTTTATTGGTTGCGTACAAAGATTTGCATATGATATCGCAGGTACAGTGAAATGCTTGTGTTTACAGTGCAGTGATACCTAGCAATACATTTTTTTATAAAAAAATCAATACAAACATAATCCAGAAAAACGAAGGAAATATTACAAGTCTGAGATGGAAATCTAAATATATAAATATATAATGTTTATAAATACAGTATATACAGTACCTTCAGAAAATATTCAGACCCCTTGACTTATTCCACAGTTTGTTGTGTTACAGCCTGAATTCCACATGGATTAGATTTTATTTTTGTTATCACCCATCTACACGCAATACCCCATAATGACAAAAGTGAAAACATATTTTTAGAAATCTTTGCAAATATAAAATGAAAGACAGACATCTCATTTACATAAGTATTCACATGTTATAATCACCTTTGGCAGCGATTACAGCTGTGAATCTTTCGGGGTATACCTCTAAGAGCAAGGCACGCCTGTACTGTACAATATTTTCACAATATAATTTAAAAAAATTCTTCAACCTCTGTCAAGTTGTTTGTATTTGATTGCTACACAGCCATATTCAAAACTTGCCATAGATTTGCAAGCCGATTTAAGTCAAAACCGTAATTAGGCCACTCAGAAACATTCAATGTTGTCTTGGTAAGCAACTCCAATGTATATTTGGCCTTGTGTTTTGGTTATTGTCCTGTTAAAAGGTGCATTTTGTGGTGGCTAATTTCTGCATTACCAAATGAGTAGTTACAAACACACCAGTCCGAGTTAAACTACATCTTTAATACTTAATTAAGATACTTTTGCAAAAGTTCTTGACCCCACTAATGCATTCTCTCGAATGAACCAGGAAGGTGATTACAGAATGGCTACAGGGATCTTTTATAGCAACGATACCCCCTTCAACGTACATTGACAAACCACAGACACTTAGTAACAGTTCACAAAGGTTAAGTTTTGTATGACAGATATCAATAAAACACATCAGACAGTAACTGCTATGTCAACAGGATTAATGGTATAGCCCAGTATCTGGTCTCCTTAGAACCGTCCCTCCCTGGTACGGTATTGAACAGAACTATTTCATCCAATGGCATATATCAATTGTCAACTCTAGATACTCCCATCTCAAGCAAACCCCCTCTTGACCCCACTCCTGGACAGGCTCACTGGGGGGAGTGAGCCTCTAGGCCATATATTATCACAGGATAAGTGTGAGATCTAAGAGAGGACATACAAGGGTCCATTTACTGCCATAATCCTCCCCACAATAAAGAAAAGGAGGGAGTGACTTGCTCACAGACATTGTGGAGACAAGTCATTGGTTCCCCATTAATCACGCATCCCTTCACATGGTTTAAGAAATAGGTAAAGACACATTCTCATGATGACAAATCTGACCTCTCCCCTCTCTGGGCCCCAAGTGTCTGAGCCCCAGCTAAGGTAGACATGCAACTGAAAAGACACCAGAGTCCAATGGACACTTTCTAATGACAAGTACCTCAAATAAGCATATTATACTAATAAAACATCTTAATTATCTATGTTACCCAACTAATTCTGATTCGTCCACGACAATTTGTTTTCCAACGTTTGTTGGAAAGCAGACTGAACCAGGTTTTCCTCTAGGATTTTGACTATGCTTAGCTCTATTCTGTTTATTTTTATCATAAAAAAACTCCCTAGTCCTTGCCAATGACAAGCATACCCATAACATGATGCAGCCACCACCATTCAGCCACCATTAGCCCATCCTCAAAACCAGAGTAAAGATGTACAGTGATTACAACAGCTGTCTGCTTCCAGCCCAGCCCAATACACCAGGCCTCCCATATACACCAGGCCAGCCCAGTACACCAGGCCTCCCATATACACCAGGCCAGCCCAGTACACCAGGCCTCCCATATGCACCAGGCCTCCCATATACACCAGGCCAGGTGGGTACACCAGGCCTCCCATATACACCAGGCCAGCCCAGTACACCAGGCCTCCCATATGCACCAGGCCTCCCATATACACCAGGCCAGGTGGGTACACCAGGCCTCCCATATACACCAGGCCAGCCCAGTACACCAGGCCTCCCATTTACACCAGGCCAGCCGAGTACACCAGGCCTCCCAGCCCAGTACACCAGGCCTCCCAGCACAGTACACCTGCCTCCCAGCCCAGTACACCAGGCCTCCCAGCACAGTACACCAGGCCTCCCAGCACAGTACACCAGGCCTCCCAGCACAGTACACCAGGACTCCCAGCACAGTACACCAGGACTCCCAGCACAATACACCAGGCCTCCCAGGCCAGCCGAGTACACCAGGCCTCCCATGTACACCAGGCCAGCACAGTACATCAGGCCTCCCAACCCAGCACACCAGGCCAGACCAGTACACCAGGCCTCCCAAGTACACCAGGCCTTCCAGGCCAGCCCAGTACACCAGGCCAGCCAAGTACACCAGGGTAGCCCAGTACACCAGGCCAGCCCAGTGCCCTCAATCTCACAGAAATGATCAATGAACCTACCAGGTACGACCCCAAATCCGTAAACACGGGCACCCTCATAGATATCATCCTGACCAACCTGCCCTCTAAATACACATCTGCTGTTTTCAACCAGGATCTCAGCGATCACTGCCTCATTGACTGCGTCCGTAATGGGTCTGCGGTCAAACGACCACCCCACATCACTGTCAAACACTCCCTAAAACACTTCAGCGAGCAGGCCTTTCTAATCGACCTGGCCCAGGTATCCTGGAAGGATATTTACCTCATTCCATCAGTAGAGGATGCCTGGTTATTCTTTAAAAGCACTTTCCTCACCATTTTAAATAAGCATGCCCCATTCAAAAAATGTAGAACCAGGAACAGATATAGCCCTTGGTTCACTCCAGACCTGACTGCCCTTGACCAGCAACAAAAATATCCTGTGGTGTATCGCATTAGAATCGAATAGCCCCCGCGATATGCAACTTTTCAGGGAAGTTAGGAACCAATATCCACAGGCAGTTAGGAAAGCAAAGGCTGGACCCTCTCTTTCTAAAATTATCCGCCGCAATTGTTGCAACCCCTATTACTAGTCTGTTCAACCTCTCTTTCGTATCATCTGAGATCCCCAAAGATTGGAAAGCTGCCACGGTCATCCCCCTCTTCTAAGGGGGAGACACTCTAGACCCAAGCTGCTACAGACCTATATCTATCCTACCCTGTCTTTCTAAGGTCTTCGAAAGCCAAGTTAACAAACATATCACCGACTATTTCGAATCCCACCGTACCTTCTCTGCTATTTAATCTGGTTTCCGAGCTGGTCATGGGTGCACCACAGCCCTGCTCAAGGTCCTAAATAATATCATAACTGCCATCGATAAAAGACAGTAATGAAGCCGTATTCATCGACCTGGCCAAGGCTTTCGAATCTGTCAATCACCACATTCTTATCGGCAGACTCAATAGCCTTGGTTTCTCAAATGACTGCCTCGCCTGGTTCACCAACTACTTCTCAGACGGAGTTCAGTGTGTCAAATCGGAGGGCCTGTTGTTCGGACCTCTGGCAGTCTCTATGGGGGTGCCACAGGGTTCAATTCTCGGGCCGACTCTATTCTCTGTATACATCAATGATGTCACTCTTGCTGCTGGTGATTCTCCGATCCACCTCTATGCAGACGACACCGTTCTGTATACATCTGGCCCTTCTTTGGACACTGTGTTAACTAACCTCCAGACGAGCTTCAATGCCATACAACTCCCCTTCGTGGCCTCCAACTGCTCTTAAATGGAAGTAAAACTAAATGCATGCTCTTCAACCGATCGCTGCCCGCACCTGCCCGCCCGTCCAGCATCACTACTCTGAACGGTTCTGATTTAGAATATGTGGACAACTACAAATACCTAGGTGTCTGGTTAGACTGTAAACTCTCCTTCCAGACTCACATTAAGCATCTCCAATCCAACATTAAATCTAGAATCAGCTTCCTATTTCGCAACAAAAGCATCCTTCACTCATGCTGCCAAACATACTCTCGTAAAACTGACTATCCTACCGATCCTTGACGGCGATGTCATTTACAAAATAGCCTCCAACACTCTACTCAGAAAATTGGATACAGTCTATCACAGTGCCATCCATTTTGTCACCAAAGCCCCATTTACTACCCACCACAGTGACCTATATGCTCTCGTTGGCTGGCCCTCGCTTCATATTCATCGCCAAACCCACTGGCTCCAGGTTAACTATAAGTCTCTGCTAGGTAAAGCCCCGCCTTATCTCAGCTCATTGGTTACCATAGCAGCACCCACCCGTAGCACGCACTCCAGCAGGTATATTTCACTGGTCACCCCCAAAGCCAATTCCTCCTTTGGCCGTCTTTCCTTCCAGTTCTCTTCTGCCAATGACTGGAACGAATTGCAAAAATGACTGAAGCTGGAGACTCATATCTCCCTCAATAACTTTACGCATCAGCTGTCAGAGAAGCTCACAGATCATTGCACTTGTACATAGCCCATCTGTAAATAGCCCATCCAACTACCTCATCCCCATATTGTTTTTTTTTTTTTTTTTGCTCCTTTGCACCCTAGTATCTCGACTTGCATATTCACCTTCTGCACACCTAGCACACCTATTACTTCGCCACCACGGCCTATTTATTGCCTTACCTCCCTAATCTTACCTCATTTGCGCACACTTTTTAGATTTTTTTCTATTGTGTTATTGACTATACATTTGTCTATTCCATGTGCAACACTGTGTTGTTGCTTGTGTCGCACTGCTTTGCTTTATCTTGGCCAGGTCGCAGTTGTAAATGAGAACTAACTAGCCTACCTGGCTAAATAAAGGTAAAAGAAAGTACACCAGACCTCCCAAGCCAGACCACAAGGCCTCCCAGCCCAGTACACAAGGCCTCCCAGCCCAGTACACAAAGACTCCATAGTAACGCTGTGAGGCGTTACTATCTTTCTATCCTCTGATACACAAACTACAAAATAACGTCATATTTTTATGCTGACTGTAAATTATGAATTGTTCAAATATTTTTGCAGGATATGACCTTGGTTGAAGAATGACTTCAGTTTAGGTTTTTATAAAGTGACAGTGACATAGGAATCAAGAGTAACCATAATCTCCCAACTAAAAGCAGAAAACCTGGATTATTTTACACTAGCAAGATAATACAGATTTATGTGAGAGCTAAAAAGTCACCTATAAAGAAAAGCAACTTCCTTCCACATAAAAGCCATGACAAAGTTTTTGTATAAAACATCTCTGGTTCATTCAGGAAAAGATAAGAGAATTACTACTTCTACTTATGTGTTCTCTGATATTCCTCACCTCATTTATTCCTTCGTTCCCTGTCTCCTGTCTCCTCCACTCCTTCGCTCATTTGGTATTAGCATTTAAAACTGTTGCATTTGCGATGCGGCGAGATGTTCCATCGTCAGGACTGTAGGAAATCGGGAGCTTCACAACCTTCCCTTTGCTGGTGTAGCACACTGTGATCTAATAACCACCTCTAGTTTGGAACGTAGAGTTTACTGAAGTTTGTCTGTTCACTCATTTACATTCTGGGTGTTTTTGCATTTCTATTCTTTTTTTTCCCATAAAAATGAGAGATATTCGTAAAAATGCAGAATTGTGGAAATAATAGAAGACATGTTTTGACAAATGTCAAATTTGATTTGTGATTTCTACATTGTGCTATGAACGACTGGCACTGGATTAACACAGCCCTGGGACAAATCATTTTCAGAGAATGATTGATGTTTTATTTCAAAGTAAACTAACAATAAAAAGCCATCAGGACTTTTCCTCACCAACTGGGCTTTTTGAATTTGAATTTAAGCTATTCATTGTTGGCATGTCGGGCCTTTTACATTAGTGCCAAATCCAGTTATAAAAGCTCATGCTCTAAGCCAAGTTATTATAGGAGAGGATTTCAGTCAAAGCCACCTATTTTGATTCAAATCGGATTTTTGAAAATTTTATTTTACTAGGCAAGTCAGTTAAGAACACATTCTTATTTTCAATGACGGCGTAGGAACAGCGCCCTCGAGCACCAGAGGGAGGAAGAGCAGGAGCAGGCATGACAATACCCCCCCCCCCCTCTAGGGGGACCACCCGGCGTCCCACCTTGGCGAGCCGGCCGAGACATGGGTGCCGGGCAAGCCGGCTGAGGTAAACTCCCGACGAACCGGCAGGGGCGTGGCGTGGGAGCCCGGGGAGCTGGCTGAGGCATAGAAGCCTGACGATCCGGCTGAGGCATGAACGCCTGTCGATCCCGCTGCGACGTGGAAGCCCAATGATCCAACGGAGACGTGACAGTCTTACGAGCAGGCTGGGCGAACAAGACCTGACGATCTGGCTGGGGCCCGACGTGGGATGGGCACCTTCCGAGCCAACCGGGGAAACGAAACCTCTCGAGCCAGCTAGGGCGTGGAAGCCCAACGAGCTGGCTAGGCACCCCCGGATCCATCAGCGGCGACCCAGAACCGACATCACCACCAACCGGAACGCCAGTACTTCGGAACGCAAGCTTCTTGTGATGGCTTCGGGATTCTGTAAGGACCGACGCCGGACAGGAGAAGCAGGTACGGGGAGTCAAACATTTATTCAGGAACAGACATAGAACACGACAGGAACAACGTGAACACACGGGTAAACAAGGACATATGACAAACAATTCCGAAGCAGGGAGCAGAGCTAGAAAACAGACAGATATTGGGAAGGAAATTACACAAGTAATTAAGTCCACGTGAGTCCAATGAGTGCTGATGAGCGTGACGGGGAAAGGCAGGTGTGCGTAATGAAGGTGGCTTGAGTGCGTAATGTTGGGGAATCTGGCGCCCTCGAGCGCCAGAGGGAGGAAGAGCGGGAACAGGCGTGACACAGGTGGTGTGCTTTCATAACTGCAAGTGTTACTGGTTTAAACCCTGCTCCGTTGGTCCTGGGTCGCCGCTGCTGCCCTCTAAAACAAAAATCTGTTTTCAACTAACTATTAAACAGTGGTGGAAAAAGTACTTAATTGTCATTCTTGAGTAAAAGTAAAGATACCTTAATAGAAAATTACTTAAGTAAAAGTGAAAGTCACCCAGTAAAATACTACTTGAGTAAAAGTCTAAAAGTATTTGATTTTAAATATGCTTAACCTGTTTGGGATAGGGGGCAGTATTTTCACGGCCGCATAAAAAACATACCCAATTTAATCTGGTTACTACTCCTGCCCAGTAACTAGAATATGCATATAATTAGTAGATTTGGATAGAAAACACTCTAAAGTTTCTAAAACTGTTTGAATGGTGTCTGTGAGTATAACAGAACTCATATGGCAGGCCAAAACCTGAGAAGATTCTATATGTGAAGTGCCCTGTCTGACCATTTCTCGTCCTTCTTTAGCCTCTCTATCGAAAATACAGGATCTCTGCTGTAATGTGACATTTTCTAAGGCTTCCATTGGCTCTAGGAAGGCGCCAGAACGTGGAATGATGTCTCTGGCCGAAAAACAGCAGGGGTTTTGGAGAGTGCTCCTCCTGAGAACAATGACACTGGTGCGCGCGTGCATGTGACGACTCCATGTTTTTCTTTCTCTCTTTGAACGAATACGTCGTCGCCCGGTTGGAATATTATCGCTATTTTACGAGAAAAATCGCATAAAAATGGATTTTAAACAGCGTTTGACATGCTTCGAAGTACGGTAATGGAATATTTTGAATTTTTTTGTTACGAAACGCGCTGGCGCGTCACCCTTCGGATAGTGACTTGAACGCGCAAACAAAATGGAGCTATTTGGATATAACTATGGATTATTTTGAACCAAAACAACATTGGTTGTTGAAGTAGAAGTCCTGGGAGTGCATTCTGATGAAGAACAGCAAAGGTAATCAAATTTTTCTTATACTAAATCTGAGTTTGGTGAGTGCCAAACTTGGTGGGTGTCAAAATAGCTAGCCGTGATGGCCGGGCTACTACTCAGAATATTGCAAAATGTGGTTTCACCGAAAAGCTATTTTAAAATCGGACACCGCGATTGCATAAAGGAGTTCTTTATCTACAATTCTTAAAATAATTGTTATGTTTTTTGTCAACGTTTATCGTGAGTAATTTAGTAAATTCACCGGAGGTTTTCGGTGGGTATGCTAGTTCTGAACAAAACATGCTAATGTAAAAAGCTGGTTTTTGATATAAATATGAACTTGATTGAACAAAACATGCATGTATTGTATAACATAATGTCCTAGGAGTGTCATCTGATGAAGATCATCAAAGGTTAGTGCTGCATTTAGCTGTGGTTTTGGTTTTTGTGACATATATGCTAGCTTGAAAAAATGGGTGTGTGATTATTTCTGGCTGGGTACTCTCCTGACATAATCTAATGTTTTGCTTTCGCTGTAAAGCCTTTTTGAAATCGGACAATGTGGTTAGATAAAGGAGAGTCTTATCTTTCAAATGGTGTAAAATAGTCATATGTTTGAGAAATTGAAGTTATAGCATTTTTAAGGTTTTTCGTATTTCGCGCCAGGCGCTACCATTGGATATTGGCGATAAGGATTTAAGTAGGTCTTTCAAGTATTTTTAAAGACAAGACTCTCGTTAATCTAACCACATTGTCCGATTTCAAAAAGGCTTTACAGCGAAAGCAAAACATTAGATTATGTCAGGGAGAGGTTTTAATATATATATATATACACATACACATTTTGTGGGACACGCTGTATATTGTAAAATTCGATTGCGTGACAGACACATAATTTAATACCCAACTTTTTACCTCTGAAATATAGCTAATGGATTTCAGGCAAGAAAGAACATATATTTTTTTTAACCAGAAGGCTAGCCAACTAGTCAACTATCTAGTAACCACTTCGGATATGAGGTTGGTGTCTCTTATTTGAACTTGTAATTGAACAAAAATATTAAGGTGGCCTATAACTGGGGACCATGTGCCAATAATACGGGACATGTTATTTTTTGCTAAATGGCTTATCAGAAAGTTGATTGTAGTAGTATTTCCACTGAAATGTCAAACATGCTAATTGCTAACCCGTTAGATACAATTTTTACGACACCAATAATGGCAAAACATTGATGGCTTGATCACAAGATAACAATATTGAAGGTAATATATTTTTCTTAAACGCTGTTGAATATGCTGATAATACGGGGTGCTAAGCCTGATATCTACAGTAGCCTAGGTTTGTTTCGCATACTGTTCTTATGACTGGCAGCCTGGTGCGTGTAGTTGAGTTGTTGCCAAGCAACCGAGTTGGTGGCGTTAGAACTCTGAGATTCTGCTAAAAAAAAGATGTCAGAAATGCTACAACATGGACAGGAATGGACAGAAATTAGCATGTCAGATTATACAAATTAAACATTTTATCAAAACTGTTGCCCCTACAAACGTTTTCAGTTCTAAAGGTGGCAAGTCTAATGGTCACTTTATGAACACTGTGGTCTTGTTCTTATCTGATGCCTAGATATTCAGCTATGTTGGGCTGGTTGGATCAGCTGTCAATCACTCCCCTTGTCCACCACTTCCTCTAGTCACTGTACAGGTTTGACCTTCTGGTGGTGAAACGTGGGAAGTGATTGGCCATCCCAGTCGTTTAGTTTCTCTCTTCAGGTAGAGCAGGGGCTTAAGGTCCAGGCAGTAGTCCGCGATGAGAGTGAAGTCCTGGTTCTGCACCGCACTGCACACCTAGTGGCGGAAAGTCCCACATGCACAAAAGTGGAGGCTCAGAGGAGGAGGAGGAAGGACAATCCCTATCAGTGAATTTCATACAAATAAAAAGTGAAACGTTAAAGAAGTTATCCTTTTTTAATAAAACTATGCTAAATATATTCACGTCACCAAATAACTGATTAAAACACACTGTTTTGCAATGAAGGTCTATAGTATCCTCAACAGCACTCTGTAGGGTAGCATCATGGTCTAGTCGGAGGACAGCTATTTTCCGTTCTCCTCTGGGTACATTGAATTCAATACAAAACTTAGGAGGCTCGTGGTTCTCACCCCTTTCCATACACTTACACTGTAATTATGACGGCTTCCAGAGGACGTCCTTCAACCTATCAGAGCTCTTGCAGCATGAACTGACATGTTGTCCATCCAACCAAAGGAACAGGAAATGTATCTAGTACTGAAAGCATAAGCTACAGCTAGCTAGCACTGTAGTGCCTACAATGTGGTGAAAAGTTGACTTAAAGAGAGAGAAAGAGAATAGCTGAACAGTTTTGAACGAATTAATTTCTTAAAAAATTAAGAAGCAGCAGAGAGCGAGAGAGAGATTTAGATGTATGTTTTTTTCCCCCAGTTTCACTTTTACTTTCACTTACAGAAGCTAATGCAGCTAATTTGGCCTACTCAACAACCTGACTCAAACAGAGAGGAATTATATATTATGTTAGCCCTGCTGGCTAAGGCTATCCAACATGCCAACGTTTCCAATTCAAGGGAAGCTTTCATTTTTATTAATTTGTTGTAGCAACCTCATGATGGGTATAGGGCAAATTTGAGTATCATGTAGTAGCCTAAAACTATTGATGTCACCTTGGGCTGGGTGAATGGAATATGACTGACAGACAGGCATCCAATAAGCTGTACAATAAATAAGGCTATGCTGATAATAAAAAATATGAATAATCCGCCCTAATCTTAAACAGCACCTACCACCACTGATGCACGAATGCATGCAGGCCCCCCCCCCCCCCCACACACACACACACACACACACACACACACACACACACACACACACACACACACACACACACACACACACACACACACACACACACACAAATAATGTAATTACACTAACTTGTGCACACAGAGCAAAGTATACAATTTACAGACATACAGTACACTTGTTTCAATTATAATTCCTCCATAATCCATCAAAGACAAGCCAGCGTGTTCCAGGTCTCAGACACTACACAACTTACACACTGCTTACAGCTTTTTCTCATTTGACAATTAATTCTGTCTAATTAAAGGTTAGTGGGTTGGAATAATGTTTATCAGGGCTGCAGTCAGTTAGAGCAGTGCTGAATATCAAGGCTGTCGTAAAATCCCTGGGTAGAGCCTATTTCACATGATTTATCCTCTCTCTCCTTCCTTCAGCAGAGAGAGAGAGAGAGAGACTGATCTGATATGCATCATGCACTGGAAAACCTTGTCTTTGTGCTTCTGTCTGTCTCTGCCACGTAATTCCGACAGAAGTCACAGTGCCAATGGTGAGTCTTAGAGTAGCCTGGAGAGATAAGACACCATGCCTATCAGACACCACCATCTATGAGTCGAGCCGAGCTGAGCTTACATCACCCTACACTGTCTGATCTGACTGAGAACAACTCCAGTATCACAAGACTGAAAGGTAATGGGCCGAGTACTGAACCTAGAGGTACACCAAATCACACAGAAAACCCAGAAGAAAAAAAACAAATTATAGCACTATTGCGTCAGACGCTCAATTAACTTCTGGGGGCAGATGTTAAGAGAGAGATACTTACTCGACTTGAAAAGTCTCCAATCCCCTAAACGGAAACTCTCTGCAAGTTTCAGGCAAGTCTATATGGGCCAAATGTCACCTCCCCTTTACCAAAACTCGAAAGATGTGGGCACCTGTGAAATTGTGATTCGTCCAAATGATCAGTGACGAAACAAGTTTCCTCACTGGTCTTCACATCCCACAGTCTGTTGACAGATGCTACTACCATGTATGCTACTTGTGTCTGTCCAGAGATTACACAGATGAGACAAAAGGCATGGACCTGTTTTTACAAAGCTTCTCAGAGTACAAGCTAGCATCAGGTCCTTCCTGTCCATATACTCTTATTCAAAATGATCTAAAATACAAAAATGATCCTAGATCAGCACTACTAGAGAAGCTTGGGTTAGGTTATGGGGGGGTTGTCAACGTTGTCTACCATCAATCAGAGACAGTCATAACACAGCATTTCTAACGGGGGATGAATATAAAGCTGTTCTGCTGTGTCATTGTGTATTAAAATAAGTAAATTCCCTTGCGACTGGTCCAGTGCTGGGGGAAAAGAAGCCATTTATTCTCTCAATCTCTGGCTTGCAGCTGATTTTCATTAGGATTCTGATTTGCATTTGGATGGAGAAAAAAATAATATGCTTGTTGCCTGCCTATACACAACCATGCTCCTTCTCCAACTAAATAACACTGAATTAATTTCTGAAAAGGATTGATGTCTACTTTGTTCGAGCAAATAGGACGTGGGTTGAAACAATACGGCATGGATTCCATCACATTGCAACGATTCACAGGGAAAATGTCAGTTAACAGGACTACTCCTAGGAGGTAAAAAATATATATATATAGTTAAATCTATAAATAAATCTTCTGCCAATGCTTTGTTGTTGGGGCAGAGAGGTGGTGATGGAAAAATCAAAATATGGGTCTGAAAACGTGTTGCTGTGACACCACCTTCACCACCTCCACCACCACCACCTCCACCACCTCCATCGGTATCCAGATCCATTGGCTGTAGTGATCACAATATAGTAGCCATATTTAGGAAAACCAAAGTTCCAAAGCCTGGGCCGAATTTAGTGTATAAGAAGTCATACAAGAAGTTTTGTAATGATTCCTATGTTGTTGATGTAAGTAATATTTGTTGGTCTGTGGTGTGTAATGAGGAGCAAACACATGCTGCGTTTGACACATTTATGAAATTGCTTATCCCAGTTACTAATAAGCATGCACCCATTAAGAAAAAACGGTTCAATCTCAGTGGATTGATGAGGAATTGAAAAATGGTATGCTTTAGAGGGATGAGGCAAAAGGAATGGCAAATAAGTCTGGCTGCACAAACGATTGGCAAACATACTGCAAATTGAGAAATCATGCGACGAATATAAATAAAAAGAAGAAACTACACTATGAAACAAAGATACATTACATGAAAAAGCTTTGGAGCACCTGCAATTAAATTTAGAGAAAAAAGGCAAGCTCAGCTCCATCATTCATTGAATCAGATGGCTCATTCTTCACAAAACAGACTGATTTTGCCAACTACTTCAATGATTTTTTCATTGGCAAGATTAGCAAATTTAGGAATGACATGCCAGCAACAAACGCTGACACTACACATCCAAGTATATCTAACCAAATTATGAAAGACAAGCATTGTAATTTTGAATTCCGTGAGTGTGGAAGAGGTGAAAAAATATTGTTGTCTATCAACAATTACAAGTCACCGAGATCTGACAACTTGAATGGAGAAAAATAGCCGACTAATCAGGTTGTTACCAACCCTTATTAAAGTTTTGGAAAAAACGATGTTTGACCAGATACCATGCTATTTTACAGTAAACAAATTGACAACAGACTTTCAGCATGCTTATAGGGAAGGACATTCAACAAACACAGCACTTACACAAATGACTGATGATTGGCTGAGAGAAATTGATGAGACAAAGATTGTGGGGGCTGTTTTGTTAGACTTCAGCATTGGCTTTTGACATTATTTATCATAGTCTGCTGCTGGAAAAGCCAGTGTGTTTTGAGTAAAGCCAGTGTGTTTTGAGTAAAGTCAGTGTGTTTTGAGTAAAGCCAGTGTGTCTATGTATGCGGATGACTCAACACTATACACGTCAGCTACTACAGCGACTGAAATGACTGCAACACTTAACAAAGAGCTGCAGTTAGTTTCAGAATGGGTGGCAAGGAATAAGTTAGTTGTAAATATTTCTAAAATTAGGACATATCATTCACTAAACACTAAACCTCAACTACATCTTGTAATAAATAATGTGGAAATTGAGCGAGTTGAGGTGACTAAACTACTTGGAGTAACTCTGGATTGTAAACTGTCATGGTCAAAACATATTGATTCAACAGTAGCTAAGATGGGGAGAAGTCTGTCCATAATAAAGCACTGCTCTACCTTCATAACAGCACTATCAACAAGGCAGGTCCTACAGGCATGGTTTTGTCAGACCTGACTACTGCTCAGTCGTGTGGTCAGGTGCCACAAAGAGGGACTTAGGAAAATTGCAATTGGCTCACAACAGGGCAGCATAGCTGGCCCTTGGATGTACACAGAGAGCTAACATTATTAATATGCATGTCAATCTCTCCTGGCTCAGTGGAGGAGTGGATGAGAGATTAACTTCATCACTACTTGTATTTATGAAAGGTATTAACATGTTGAATGCACCGAGCTGTCTGTTTGAACTACTGGCACACTGCTCAGACACCTGTCAAACCCCACAAGACATGCCACCAGAGGTCTCTTCACAGTCCCCAAGTCCAGAACAGACTATTGGAGGTGCACAGTACTACATAGAACCATGACTACATGGAACTCTATTCCACATCAGGTAACTGATGCAAGCAGTAGAATCAGATTTTAAAAAATCTGTTATAAATGTAATGTAATGTGATGTTTTTAAAATTGTATAACTGCCTTAATTTTGCTGGGTGATCCATAATAAATACAAATACCTTCTTAATTTATGTCAGAGGGAAAGAGAGAGACCAGGTCTCTCCTGAGTAAAGCGTTAATTACTGTCTGTTTGCCCATGGAGGAGAAAGCCGTTAGCAGGAAGATGAGGACAGTGTTCTTAATGACAGAAATTAGAGAGTAAATATAATTTGCAGTTACAACAAGGGCTAGCTACAACAGTTTACTGTACTGAACTGAACTGTACTGTACTGTAGCGTACCGTACAGTAGGTTACTGTGCTGTACTGTCCTGCACTGTACTGTCCTGTACTGTCAGTTACTGTACTGTAGTGTCCTGTACTGTCAGTTACTGTACTGTCAGTTACTGGACTGTCCTGTCCTGCACTGTACTGTACTGTACTGTCCAGTTACTGTACTGTCCTGTACTGTACTGTACTGTACTGTACTGCACTGTACTGTCAGTTACTGTACTGCACTGTCCTGTACTGTCCTGTACTGTCCTGTACTGTACTGTACTGCTCTGTACTGTCAGTTACTGTACTGTAATGTCAGTTACTGTACTGTCCTGTACTGTCAGTTACTGTACTGTCCTGTATTGTACTGTACTGTACTGTACTGTCCTGTACTGTCAGTTACTGTACTGTCCTGTCCTGTATTGTATTGTACTGTCAGTTACTGTACTGTACTTTCCTGTACTGTCAGTTACTGCACTGTCCTGTACTGTCAGTTACTGTACTGTACTGTCCTGTACTGTTTGTTACTGTACTGTACTGCACTGAGCTGTACTGAACTGTAGTGTAGGGTAGTGTAGTGTAGTGTAGTGTAGTGTACTGTAGTGTACTGTAGCCTTCCCTGTGGCTCAGTTGGTAGAGCATGGTGTTTGCAATGCCATCATGGTGTGTGCAACGCCAGGGTTGTGGGTTCGATTCCCACTAAAATGTAGTGTAGTGTAATGTGTATTCTCTGATCAGTCAACCTCTAAAGGCTTATTGGTTAAACGTGGTCAGAAAATACATACATACATGCACACACACATTATTCTGCCACATAATATTTTTCTTAATAACTCTATATTTTCTATGATAATTGAGAGGGATAACTGTGTATGTATCCGTGTGTGTGTTTAGGAGAACGTGTGTGTGTTGGAGAACGTGTGTGTTTAGGAGAATGTGTGTGTGTTGGAGAATGTCTGTGTGTGTGTGTGTGTGTGTTTAGGAGAACGTGTGTGTGTTGGAGAATGTGTGTGTGTTTAGGAGAACGTGTGTGTGTTGGAGAACGTGTGTGTGTGTGTGTGTGTGTTGGAGAACGTGTGTGTGTTGGAGAATGTGTGTGTGTGTGTTGGATAATGTGTGTGTGTGTGTGTGTAGGAGAACGTGTGTGTGTTTAGGAGAACGTGTGTGTGTTTAGGAGAACGTGTGTGTGTGTGTGTTTAGGAGAATGTGTGTGTGTGTGTGTGTGTGTGTGTGTGTGTAGGAGAATGTGTGTGTGTGTGTGTGTGTGTGTAGGAGAATGTGTGTGTGTGTGTGTGTGTGTGTGTGTGTGTGTGTGTGTGTGTGTGTGTGTGTGTGTGTGTGTGTGTAGGAGAATGTCCATTAGTGCTTTTCATTTAGCTCAGACAATCAAAGTATGTGATGTCCTCGTGCGCAGCATTTAGCTTTAATGTAGTCAACTGCTAAAATAAATCAAAGTGACAATTTCTAAGTAGTTTCCAAGCAATTGAGGAAGCAGGTCCTTTTCATCTGCTCTGAAAACGGTGGGCTACGCATTGATTTGAACTCCTTTTGTGATCTCAAATGCTTTTAGATTCCCTCTCGGTCTTTCTCTCTCTCTCTCTCTCTCTCTCTCTCTCTCTCTCTCTCTCTCTCTCTCTCTCTCTCTCCTCTCTCTCTCTCTCTCTCTCTCTCTCTCTCTCTCTCTCTCTCTCTCTCTCTCTCTCTCTGTCTCTTATTCACCAGCCTGTCAGCTCTTTCATTTCCAATGATAGAATTCTGGCATTGAGCAGAACAGCGTCTTCCCCCAAAAAGAAAAAAAAAATGATTGATTCAGTTCTCAAACGCTACAATGATTATGTATGAACCAACCTGTTTTGATGTGAGCTCCTGGACTCTATTTTTCGTCTGCTGTTTTAAAGTGGCACTAGTGTCAAACACAACCACTTTGGCAATTTCAACGTGTAAAAACCAGCACTCTGCTATTTTCCGAACCTAGAGTCAGGGTTGGTAATTTACCTGTCCTATTTCAGCTCACTTGCTCTGAGGTGGGATGTGTGAACATATTTTAGGTGTGTCCTTAAAAATGTACGACAATTTGCCAATATAAAGCAGCTCTACTGTTGATATTTAAGACTAGCCAAAAGCTGGTCTGAACGGTAACGGAATTGGATATGGAATGGATTTTGCAAACGGTGGCACACAGTATCCTAATCAGTAGCCTATAACCAGTGGCAGATTTAGGTATAGGCGACATGGGTGCCCGCGCCCCCAAAAAAATCGTAATGGTGACATTTGCGCGATTGGTTTTCTATCGCTCATTTGCATGTCACGTCAATGATATCATGTCACCGTGTGGGACTGCGGATCAATTAACCTTGTCGGAGTGGGCGCCCTGATTCTAGTCCGTGAGCTAGGCAGGCTACTGCCTGGGAAGGTCTCCCACTCAGAAGTACGAGATGGTGAGGGGGGCGGAGGTAGGTTGACCTCAGGTCTCCCAACTGGAAGCGCGAGGTTGGGGGAGCAGGGGAATCTATCAAATAGCGCACCTCTAACTTTGTACAGTACTAATGCAATTCATAAAATCAGTCACACTACGAAATGCTACCAAATGTTCACCCAGGGAGCCATACAACCGCAACTGCCTATAACCAATGTTTCATTTAAATATCACGAGCAGCAAAACAGTCAACAGATATTCCAGTTGTGTTTTTATGTTTGTCCATGCAGCTTCTGTGAACAGTTTGGACTCATTAGGCTTATGTGTGATGCCTGTTGAATGAAAGCTGTCAGTGACTGTAGGAAGTCTGTTTTGGAACATGAAGTTGTTACAACAGACTGCTTGTTGTTTTACCTCTATCATTTAGTTAAAACATTTCACCTTCCACTTTCATCTGTTGGACCTAACTATCAAATCGCAGGAATTCCAATCGCTGTCCTTGGCGCTAAATCCTCTTGTAGTCTAGGCTATTCCATTGTTGGTTTACCTTTCACGTGGCAAAGTCACTAACAGGCCATATCAGGCGATGGTAGGCTAATCTTATTATAATGATAGGGCAATGCCCAATTGTCCATGGTTTGAACATGCAGTGAACTTTTTCGAAATGCAATTTGTGTAGACAAATATTTCCATGTTGAAGCCAAAATAAAAAAAAAGAAACTAGATTAGCTACATGTTTGTTGTAACTGAGCATATTGTAGGGTTAGTGTATACTATTTAATAAACTATCTTCAATGGATAGGACAAACAACCATTTTCCTGCCAAAGAGTCCTTAGGCCTTAGTGTGCACACATTGCCTTAAGTTCATGGCAGGACAGATGCGGTTTATGACATCATACTTTTGACCCCATCCTAATTGGAAAATATTGTTGTTGGTTTAAAAAACAGATTGATTGTTTTTGTTTGTTTATTAGATTAAAAAACACATTTATTAAAAAAGATTCACCATCCATGAGTTTATGGTGAGAACTTAAATGGCTCGAATGCAATGACAATTTCGCCGGCTATTTCTGGAGAAGTCCAAATATGATCTGTTAGATGGTTACATCATGTTTATAAAACATAACATTTGGGAGCAGTATAACGGTGAGTGGACATGCCCCCCCTTTCTCTTCATATTGGATCTTGAATCAGCCCCCTGTGAAAGGTTTGGATTTATGCAAAACCCTCCGTAGTCTTAGTTGCTTGTCTGTATTATATCGTCCACGGGGAGCAATGATGGTGCTTGTAACTGTATTTAGACACAGCCTATTTAAAACAAGTTTCATTGGAATTAGATGAGAATTATACAGTCCTTTTAGGCCTGATCAATAGCCTACTGAATTTAATCTTGCTTATTGACTATGTTTTTGCATGTCTATGTCCAGACTACAGTTTACAGTTGGACTAGATCCTATTTAAGTGTAAATACTATAGCCTGTTTAACAATATATTAAAAAAATCAAATCAAATTTTATTGGTCACATACACATATTTAGCAGATGTTATTGCGGATGTGTAACGTGGGTCGTATAAAGGGAACCAAGGCGCGGCATGTGAAGTGCTCATATTTCCTTTAATGAATACACTTAAACAGAAAACAACAAAACAACCAAACAGTTCCGTCAGGTACAACAGACAAAACGGAAAACAACTACCCGCAAAAACCAGGAAGAAAAACCCCTACTTAGATATGATCTCCAATCAGAGGCAACGAGGATCAGCTGCCTCCAATTGGAGATCATCCCAAACAACCCCAACATAGAAATAGACAAACTAGAACTTAAACATAGAAATAGAAAACATAGAAAACTCCAAACACCCCGTCACGCCCTGACCTACACTACTATAAAAAATGAAAATCTTCCTAGGGTCAGGACGTGACAGGGCGTAGCGAAATGCTTGTGTTCCTAGCTCCAACAGTGCAGTAGTATCTAACAACGATTCACAACAATACACACAGATCTCATAGTAAAATAATTGAATTAAGGAATATATAAACATTCGATTGAGCAATGACTAAAATATAGTAGAATAGAACACAGTATATTGACGTCGGAAGTTTATATGAAGTTTACATTCAACCACTGCACAAATGTCTTGTTAACAAACTATAGTTTTCACAAGTCGGTTATGACATCTACTTTGTGCATGACACAAGTAATTTTTCCAACAATTGTTTACAGAAAGATTATTTCACTGAAAATTCACTGTATCACAATTCCAGTGGGTCAGAAGTTTACATACACTAAGTTGACTGTGCCTTTAAACAGTTTGGAAAATTCCAGAAAATGATGTCATGGATTTAGAAGTTTCTGATAGGCTAATTTGAGTCAATTGGAGGTGTACCTGTGGATGTTTTTCAAGGCCTACCTTCAAACTCAGTGCCTCTGTGCTGATATCATGGGAAAATCAAAAGTAATCAGCCAAGACCTCAGAAAAACAATTGTAGACCTCAACAAGTCTGGTTCATCCTTGGGAGCAATTTCCAAACGCCTGAAGGTACCACGTTCATCTGTACAAACAATAGTACGCAACTATAAACACCATGGGACCACGCAGCCGTCATACCGCTCAGGAAGGAGACGCATTCCGTCTACTACAGATGAACGTACTTTGGTGCGAAAAGTGAAAAACATTCCCAAAACAACAGCAAAGGACCTTGTGAAGATGCTGGAGGAAATGGGTACAAAAGTATCTATATCCACAGTAAAACGAGTCCTATATTGACATTACCTGAAAGGCCGCTCAGCAAGGAAGAAGGCACTGTAGCAAAACCGCCATAAAAAAGCCAGACTGCGGTTTGCAACAGCACATGGGGACAAAGAGCACACTTATTGGAGAAATGTCCTCTGGTCTGATGAAACAAAAATAGAACTGTTTGCCCATAATGACCATTGTTATGTTTGGAGGAAAAAGGGGGAGGCTTGCAAGCCGAAGAACACCATCCCAACTGTGAAGTACGGGGGTGGCAGCATCATGTTGTGGGGGTGCTTTGCTGCAGGAGGAACTGGTGCACCTCACAAAATAGATGGCATCATGAGGCAGGAAAATTATGTGGATATATTGAAGCGACATCTCAAGACATCAGTCAGGAAGTTAAAACTTCGCAAATGGGTCTACCAAATGGACAATGACCCCAATGACCCCAAGCATACTTCCAAAGTTGTGGCAAAATGGCTTAAGGACAACAAAGTCAAGGTATTGGAGTGGCCATTACAAAGCCCTGACCTCAATCCTATGGAAAATTTGTGGGCAGAACTGAAAAAGTGTGTGCGAGCAAGGAGGCCTACAAACCTGACTCAGTTACACCAGCTCTGTCAGCAGGAATGAGCCACAATTCACCCAACTTATTGTGGGAAGCTTGTGGAAGGCTACCCGAAACGTTTGACCCAAGTTAAACAATTTAAAGGCAGTGCTGCCAAATACTAATTGAGTGTATGTAAACTTCTGACCCTCTCGGAATGTGATGAAAGAAATAAAAGCTAAAATAAATCATTCTCTCTAATATTATTCTGACATTTCACCATCTTAAAATAAAGTGGTGATCCTAACTGACCTACGACAGGGAATTATTACTAGGATTAAATGTCAGGAATTGTGAAAAACTGCTGTATTTGACTAAGGTGTGTGTAAACTTCCGACTTCAACTGTACATATCAGATGAGTAAAGCAGTATGTAAACATTGTTTAAACATTATTAAAGTGACTGGTGTTCCATCATTAAAGTGGCCAGTGATTCCAAGTCTATATGTATAGGGCAGCAGCCTCTAAAGAGGATGGTTGCGTAATCGGGTGGAAAACATGTTCAGCATATTTAGCAAATATCGGCCAGGCTATTTAACGGACTAACATTTGAATTGATGAGAACGCAAAAGGATAAAAGATCGCAAATACGCAATTTGAAGAAGCTCCATATTTAGCCATGGAAATTCGTTCTGTTCTGGCCAAATGAGTAGCCAAGCCTCGACACGCCCTCAACATGTTTATTCATCAGGGATTTTTTCGCACCACCACCACCATAATTCCGGTTGTGAAAATAAGTAAAATATTTCTGACACACAACCGAACCTATAACGCTACCGCCAGCGTTTAGATTTACCATTGTGTTAGGTTTGTTCAAATAGAGCCCCTCTGCCTTATACAGTGAGCTCCAAAAATATTGGGACAGTGGTACATTTTTTTTTTTAAATCATACAATGACTATAAGGTATAAAGTACAGACAGTGTGTTGCTTTAATTTGAGGGTATTTTCAAACACCTTCTGGGATGAATTGGAACGCTGACTGCGAGCCAGGCCTAATCGGCAAACATATGTGCTCGACCTCACTAATGTTCTTGTGGTTGAATGGAAGCAAATCCCTGCAGCAATGTTCCAACATCTAGTGGAAAGCCTTCCCCGAAGAGTGGAGGCTGTTATAGCAGGAAAGGGGGGGCCATTGGATGCATTTACTGTTTGTTTTGGTTGTGTTGGAGATAATTTTTTGCCCAATAGAAATGAATGGTAAATAATGTTTTATTTCATTTTGGAGTCACTTTTATTGTCTATTAGAATATAATATGTTTCTAAGCACCGATGATTATAAATAGGCGTGAATGAATTTGTGAATAATGATGAGTGACAAAGTTACAGACGTGCAAATAACATACCTCCAAGGCATGCTAACCTCTCATCATTACAATAACAGGGGAGGTTAGCATTTCATATCATACCTCCAAGGCATGCTAACCTCTCATCATTACAATAACAGGGGAGGTTAGCATTTCATATCATACCTCCAAGGCATGCTAACCTCTCACCATTACAATAACAGGGGAGGTTAGCATTTCATATCATACCCTACAGGTCATGCTAACCTCTCACTATTACAATAACAGGGGAGATTAGCATTTTATATCATACCCCACAGGTCATGCTAACCTCTCACTATTACAATAACAGGGGAGGTTAGCATTTCATATCATACCTCCAAGGCATGCTAACCTCTCATCATTACAATAACAGGGGAGGTTAGCATTTCATATCATACCTCCAAGGCATGCTAACCTCTCACCATTACAATAACAGGGGAGGTTAGCATTTCATATCATACCTCCAAGGCATGCTAACCTCTCACCATTACAATAACAGGGGAGGTTAGCATTTCATATCATACCTCCAAGGCATGCTAACCTCTCACCATTACAATAACAGGGGAGGTTAGCATTTTATATCATACCCCCAAGACATGCTAACCTCTCACTATTACAATAACAGGGGAGATTAGCATTTCATATCATACCTCCAAGGCATGCTAACCTCTCACCATTACAATAACAGGGGAGGTTAGCATTTTATATCATACCCCCAAGACATGCTAACCTCTCACCATTACAATAACAGGGGAGATTAGCATTTCATATCATACCTCCAAGGCATGCTAACCTCTCATCATTACAATAACAGGGGAGGTTAGCCTTTTTTTGTGGAGGTTATGATATTTACGCATCTGTAACTTTTTCAAATCGTCAAAGCAAAGCAACAACTCTACAATTCAATCAAAACTATGATAAATAAACACAGATACTGGGATACTATGTTGTTAATGAAAACTACATTTTAGCATAACGTTACACTTTTATTTAGCAACAACAATATATCTTTGTATTTTCTGACAAGCAAGTCAACTATAATATATCTACATCTTATATAATTTTTTTAGCAGGTTTGTCAAATACAGTGCCTTTGGAAAGTATTCAGACCCATTGACTTTTTCAATATTTTGTTACATTACAGCCTTATTCTAAAATGTATTAAATTATTTGTTTTACTCATCAATCTATACACAATACCCCATAATGACAAAGCAAAAACTGTTTTTTAGAAATTTCTGCAAATGTATTACAAGTCAAAAATTACCTGATATACAGTACGCAGGTATTCAGACCCTTTGCTATGAGACTCGAAATGGAGCACCCTGTTTCTATGGATCAGATGTTTCTACAACTTGATTGGAGTCCACCTGTGGTAAATTCAATTGATTGGACATGATTTGGAAAGGCACACACCTGTCTATATAAGGTCCCACAGCTGACAGTGCATGTCAGACATGAACCAAGCCATGAGGTCGAAGGAATTGTCCGTAGAGCTCTGAGACAGGGTTGTGTCAAGGCACAGATCCGGGGAAGGGTAGCAAACTGTTTCTGCAGCATTGAAAGTCCCCAGTGGCCTCCATAATTCTTAAATGGAAGACGTTTGGAACCACAAAGACTCTTCCTATAGCTGGCCGCCCGGCCAAACTGAGTAATCGGGGGAGAAGGGCCTTGGTCAGGGATGTGACCAAGAACCCGAGGGTGAGTCTGACAGAGCTGCAGAGTTCCTCTGTGGAGATGGGAGCACTTTGCAGAAGGACAACCGTCTATGCAGCCTTTATGGTAGAGTGGCCAGACGGAAGCCACTCCTTAGTAAAAGGCACATGACAGCCCACCTGCAGTTTGCCAAAAGGCACCTAAAGACTCTCAGACCATGAGAAACAAGATTATCTGGTCTGATGAAACCAATATTGAACACTTTGGCCTGAATGCCAAGCGTCACGTCTGGAGGAAACCTGGCACCATCCCTACAGTAAAACAGGGACTGGGAGTCTAGTCAGGATCGAGGAAAAGATAAACGGAGCAAAGTACAGAGATATCCTTGGTGAAAACCAGCTACAGAGTGCTTAGGACCTCAGGTTGTGGCAAAAGTTCACCTTCCAACAGGACAACGACCCTAAGCACACAGCCGAGACAACGCAGCAGCGGCATCTGGACAAGTCTCTGAATGTCCTTGAGTGGCCCAGTTAGAGCCCGGACTAGACCCCGATGGAACATCTCTGGAGAGACCTGAAAATAGCTGTGCAGCGACTCTCACCATCCAACCTGACAGAGCTTGAGAGGATCTGCAGGGAAGAATGGGAGAAAGTCCTCAAATACAGGTGAGCCAAGCTTGTAGCGTCATACCCAAGAAGACTCAATGCTGTAATCGCTGCCAAATGTGCTTCAACAAAATACTGAGTAAAGGGTCTGAATACTTATGTAAATGTCTAAACCTGTTTTTGCTTCATCATTATGGGGTATTGTGTGTAGATTGCTGAGGGGGGAAAAAATGATTTAATCAATTATAAATTAAGGCTGTAACAACAAAATGTGGAAATAGTCAAGGGGTCTCTATGTGCATCTCTTTCACATCTTAATGGTGTCAACACAATACAAGTCAGAAGAGAAAGCTGGTAATGCACACATGCAGAAGTCCTGATAGGCACATGGAGAATGAGAGAGAGAAGTACAGAGAGACAGAGAGAACCCCTCCAGGTTATTTGCAAATGAACGTTTATGGTAATGAATGAACTAAGAAGTATTGATTTACAAATTGATTACATCAACCCCTGACTACAGCATTCACAATGATATTTTTAGCTATGCGGCAGGTTTGGCTTTTTCCTTCTCAAACTAAGGTTTTAAAAACACAAGAAAAATAAAGTTAGATTCACTAGGTTTCACTGACATGGAACACAATTCTATATTATCTATCAGGAAATCAATCACATAATGGGTTCTTATCTCCATAAGAAAATCATACTTTTAGGTAGTAACAGCTCTCACCATGTATTGTGAATGACAACCATGATTTCAAGGCATTTCATTTGCAACAACTTCTTTACAAAATCTTCAAGACCAAGATGCAATATAACGGGTCTATGAGAGATGGGTGGATCCTGAATGGAATTCATCACCATTGTTTGTTCTGAGAAGAATGTGTCTGATGCACCTCAGACCCAATCATGGTCTATTTCATACAACACTGTATGTCTCCCTTCTGTACTACAGTCCAATTCCCAGAGCCCATATCAGTGATTCTCCCATTCAACACCCACCATGATCCTTCAGCTTCAGAATGAAAAGACGTGCTGATTCTAACTGCCAGGATTACAACATATTGTTTAAAGCCCGTTGTGCATTCAATGCCTTTTAACTGCTAATTCTCTTTGGCGTTTCATAGAATGAGCTACTGTGTGTCCACGTATTGTACAGGCACCATCTTCCTGTTGTGTGCGTATGTGTGTGTATGCCAGTGCGTGCCAGAGCGTGCCAGAGGTATACAGATCCATGCAGACATTTTGGCGGATGTGTTCAGGCCTTGGGACAGATGTCATTGGAAGAGCTTTTGGACTAAAAGAGGAATGTATATGTATTATTCCAATCAGAACATTTTCACAATAAAACAGTGATTGTGTTCCAAAAGGCATTCCAGTGTTCTATCTGGAACATATAATGACTACGGAAGTCAACTGTCATTTTTCATCTACGATTCCAAACATACCTACTTTCCTTTTGGCGTTGTTATGTACTAAGTTTACCCGGAAGTTCTATATACGTACTTGGGAGGTCTGGAAAACAAAGCACGCATGGAAGCATACTTTTCAGTCACCCTTTGCCGGAGATGCTATCCCATAACACTGTGCGACACAGCGAAAATTCCCCAAACTTCTGAATTAATGGCGGACTGAAGTCCCCGCTGGAGTTGCGATGTTACCAGAAGATTAAACCATCTATAAACAAAACGAGTTAATTCATTTATTCACAAGTTGTGATACAGTTTGCATGCTCATTCTGTGGCTGATTACTCATTAGGCATGAACCAGTGGGATAAATTAAAAAGGGAAGTTAAAAACCAACTTTCCCAATCAAAATATTAAAGGATAAGGAAATGTTGAACTAACACTGATCAGCCTGTCTGGGTTCTATTGTCACTGTTCAGCCTGTCTGGGTTCTATTGTCACTGTTCAGCCTGTCTGGGTTCTATTGTCACGGTTAAGTCTGTCTGGGTTCTATTGTCACTGTGCAGCCAGTGTGGGTTCTATTGTCACTGTTCAACCTGTCTGGGTTCTATTGTCACGGTTAAGTCTGTCTAGGTTCTATTGTCACTGTGCAGCCAGTGTGGGTTCTATTCTATTGTCATTGTTCAACCTGTCTGGGTTCTATTGTCACTGTTCAACCTGTCTGGGTTCTATTGTCACTGTTCAGCCTGTCTGGGTTCTATTGTCACTGTTCAGCCTGTATGTTTTATTCTCCCAGTGTGCAGCCTGTTTATGTTACAGTGCCTTCAGAAAGTTTTCTCAACCCTCTTCCACATTTTATTGTGTTACTGCCTGAGATGTGTTGTCACTGGCCTACACACAATACCCCATAACGTCAAAGTAGAATTATGTTTTTTGAAAATGTATACAAATTAATTAAAAATGAAAAGCTGAAATGTATTGAGTCAATAAGTATTCAACCCCTTTGTTATGGCAAGCATAAATAAGTTCAGGAGTAAAAATGCTTAACAAGACAGATGAGTTGCATGCACTCTGTGTGCAGTAATAGTGTTTAACATGATTTTTGAATGACTACCTCATCTCTGTATCCCACAAATACAATATTCTGTAAGGTCCCTCAGTCGAACCGTTACAAAGATTAACTGCTGCAATAAGAGAAGTGAGGATGGATCAATAACATTGTAGTTACTCCACAATACAAACCTAATTGACATAGTAAAATGAAGAACCTTTGAAGAGTACAAATATTCCAAAACATGCATCCTGTTTGCAACAAGGCACTAACGTAATACTACAAAAAAATGCAGCAAAGCAATTCACCTTTTGTCCCGAAATACAAAGTGTTATGTTTGGGGCAAATCCAGTACAACACATTACTGAGTACCACTCTCCATATTTTCAAGCATAGTGGTGGCTGCATCATGTTATGGTATGCTTGTAAGCATTAAGGACTAGGGAGTTTTTCAGGATGAAAAATAAATGGAATGGAGATAAGTACTGGTAAAATCCTAGAGGAAAACCTTGTTCAGTCTCCCTTCCACCAGACACTGGGAGATTAATTCACCTTTGAGTAGGATAATAACCTAAAATGTAAGGGCAAATCTACACTGGAGTTGCTTACCAAGAAGACAGTGAGTTACAGTTTTGACTTAAATCTGCTTGAAATTCTACGGGAAGACCTGCAAATGGTTGTCTAGCAATGATCAACAACCAATTTGTCACAGTATCCACAGAAAATGGTGCCCCTCCTCAGCCGGGCGGCGCTCGGCGGTCATCGTCGCCGGTCTACTAGCTGCCGCCGATCTGTGTTTCTGTGTTCATTGTGTTTTGTCTGTCTAGGCCCGCACCTGTTTTCGTTTCTGTCATTAGTGGGGGGGGGGTGTATTTAGTTTGTTCCTTTGGGGTTTTGTGTTGTGCGGGATTGTTGGTTTGTCAGCGGGCAGTGGGGTTTTACGCTGTGGCCGTGTTTGTTTCTCCATCGTTTTATTGGAGGATTTATTTTCTCGCCGGGCTGCGCCCCGTGCGTGATTTTCCCTTTGTGGATTACCTGTTTCCCTTTTGGGTATTGTGCACTCCATGTGCCTTTTTGATCACCTAGTGTTTGGGTGTGAATAAACTTCGAGCTACTGGACGATATCTCCTGCATTTGACTCTACTCCTTCCTCCTGCCCTAAATACCCGTGACACAATTTTACAGAGCTTGAAGAATTTTGAAAAGAATAATGGGCAAATGTTGCATAATCCAGTTGGGAAAGCTCTTAGAGACTTACCCAGAAAGATTTACAGCTGTCATCCCTGCCAAAGGCCATTCTAACATGTATTAATTAACTCGGGGTTGAATACTTATCTAATCAAGATATGTGGGGGGTTTTTTATTATTGTATTTTGTATTTTTACAAATGTTAGAATTTTCCACTACTTTCAAATTACAGTATTTTGTGTAGATCATTGACAAAAAAATGACAGTTAATTAAATCCATTTTAATCACACTTTGTAACACAACAAAATATGGAAAAAATCGAAGGGCGTGAACAGTTTCTGAAGGCACTGTATATTGTCACTGTGCAGCTCGACTATGTTTGAGGCTTGACAACATGATCACACAGATAAGTTACAACACAACCCAATGCAAATATAACATGGTGCTATGTCAATACACACAACAGATGGAGTATTGACTGCAACCAATGATTTTCACAGAGAGTGGCCCAGCGTGAGGTAAAGTATACTGAACAGTACTTTTTGTCAAACCTGAATCCGTTAACTAGTATAAATGATATATAGAGGAGGCCAGATGGTTACTGTGCTGTATCTCTATTTACAGGACAGAATCCCTCAAAGGCGGGCAGGAGAGAGGGATGTAGGGAGAGAGGGAGAGAGAGAGAAAGAAAGCCAGAATGAGTGAGCGAGAGAGAGAGATAACTATAATATGGTTGCAGTGCTGTTACGTGCAGGACAGAATCTCCAACACGGTGGTACTGCAGGCCAGACTCGGCTGAGTCGATCCCCCAGTGGTAAGGAAGGGAAGCCAGGCAGGACTCGGCTGAGTCGATCCCCCAGAGGTCAGGAAGGGAAGCCAGGCAGTGCTCAGCTGAGTCGATCCCCCAGTGGTAAGGAAGTAAAAAAATGTAAAACCATTATTTAACTTGGCAAGTCAATTAAGAACAAATTCTTATTTTACAATGATGGCCTACACCGGCCAAACCCTCCCCTAACCCGGACGACGCTGTACCAATACAGCACAGGATTGAACCAGGATCTGTAGTGATGCCTCTTGGACTGAGAGGTAGTGCCTTAGACCGCTGTACCACTCACGAGTTCTCGAAGCCAGGCAGGGTTTGGCTGAGTCGATCCCCCAGTGGGAAGGGGAAGCCAAGCAGGGCTCAGGTGATGGCAGACACAGTACGCAAGGTGATGGGCCGGATGGCGTTTCCTGTAGAAACACACAAAAATACGTTCATAGAGGTTGAAATCACAATTTCTATACATGTAGACCTACGGAAGTGTAGGGGCTAGTTTAATTTTATATTATGGTTATTATATCGATATTTGCCCATAAAGGAGAGGTATGTGGCAGGGTCTACAGTCAATCACGGACTACAAAAGAAAAACCAGCCCCGTCGCGGACCACGATGTCTTGCTCCCAAACAAACTAAACATCTTCTTTGCTCTCTTTGAGGACAACACAGTGGGCTCTCCTTCACTGCAGCCAACGTGAGTAAAACATTTAAACGTGTTAACCCTCGCAAGGCTGCCGGCCCAGACGGCATCCCTAGCCGCGTCCTCAGAGCATGCGCAGACCAGCTGGCTGGTGTGTTTACGGACATATTTAATCAATCCCTATCCCAGTCTGCTGGTCCCACATGCTTCAAGAGGTCCCACATTGTTCCTGTCCCAAGAAAGCGAAGGTAACTGAGCTAAATTACTATCGCCCCGTAGCACTCACTTCCGTCATCATGAAGTGCTTTGAGAGACTAGTCAAGGACCATATCACATCCACCTTACCTGACACCCTAGACCCACTCCAATTTGCTTACCGCCCAAATAGGTCCACAGACGACGCAATCGCAATCACACTGCACACTGCCCTAACCCATCTGGAGAAGAGGAATACCTATGTAAGAATGCTGTTCATCGAGTACAGCTCAGCATTTAACACCATAGTACCCTCCAAACTCATCATTAACCTTGAGACCCTGGGTCTCGACACCGTCCTGTGCAACTGGGTCCTGGACTTCCTGACGGGCCGCCCCCAGGTGGTGAGGGTATGTAACAACATCTCCACCCCGCTGATCCTCAACACTGGGGATCCACAAGGGTGCGTTCTCAGCCCTCTCCTGTGCTCCCTGTTCACCCATGACTGCGTGGCCATGCACGCCTCCAACTCAATCATCAAGTTTGCAGGCTTGATTACCAACAACGACGAGACGGCCTACAGGGAGGAAGTGAGGGCCCTCAGAGTGTGGTGTCAGGAAAATAACCTCACACTCAATGTCAACAAAACAAAGGAGATGATCGTGGACTTCAGGAAACAGCAGAGGGAGCACCCTCCTATCCACATCGACGGGACAGTAGTGGAGAAGGTGGTAAGTTTTAAGTTCATCGACGTACACATCACGGACAAACTGAAATGGTCCACCCACACAGACAGCGTGGTGAAGAAGGCGCAGCAGTGCCTCTTCAACCTCAGGAGGCTGAAGAAATTCGGCTTGTCACCAAAAACACTCACAAACTTTTACAGATGCACAGTTGAGAGCATCCTGTCGGGCTGTATCACCGCCTGCTACTCCCTCAACCGTAAGGCTCTCCAGAGGGTAATGAGGTCTGCACAACGCATCACCTGGGGAAAACTACCTGCCCTCCAGGACACCTACACCACCCGATGTCACAGGAAGGCCGAAAAGATCATCAAGGACAACAACCACCCGAGCCACTGCCTGTTCACCCCGCTATTATTCAGAAGGCGAGGTCAGTACAGGTGCATCAAAGCGGGGACCGAGAGACTGAAAAACAACTTCTATCTCAAAGCCATCAGATGGTTAAAAAGCCATCACTAACATTGAGTGGCTGCCGACAACATACTGACTCATCTCTAGCCACTTTAATAATGAAAAATGTATGTAATAAATGTATCCTTAGCCACTTTAAACAATGCCACTTTATATAATGTTTACATACCCTAGATTACTCATCTCATATGTATATACTGTACTCTATACCATCTATTGCATCTTGCCTATGCCGTTCGGCCATCGCTCATCCATATATTTATATGTACATATTCTTATTCATTCCTTTACACTTGTGTGTATAGTAGTTGTGAAATTGTTAGGTTAGATTACTTGTTAGATATTACTGCATGGTCGGAACTAGAAGCACAAGCATTTCGCTACACTCACATTAACATCTGCTAACCATGTGTATGTGACAAATACATTTGATTTGAAGGCATTTCCACCTCTATTTCGTGCATCAGGATTTTTACCAACACAAAAATATCGCACCATGTCCAATGAACAAATTATTTTTCAGCATTTATAAAATTGGACCGAAACTTGCTGTTTCCATCACAACTATCATGATTTTTTAAAATGTTTTTATACAGTATGACTATTCACAACAACAAAAAACTGTTGGATGGAAACATAATTAATGTCTGTCTCTGATCAATGGGAGAAAAGCTGCTAAATGAGGTTAAATATAATGTGATCAACAGCTCTATTTGTCCAGTGAAGGCTTTAATTCATTCAGGAGCTGGGACAGTCAGGTCAATACATAAAGGGTGTAACATTAGGAGATGTGTGTAGATCGGAGCTCTCTTGGGAGAAGAAGAGGAACACTTCTACATGTCTTCTCTCTCAGTCAGACTTCTTAATGAGACTACAGGGTGAAGTCATTAATGGATAAGGTTGCGCGTGCTGTTGTTGTTGTCCTCCATGTATGGCTGCCTGAAGCCCTGAAGGTTAACAGGCGTCTGTAGATAATAGAAGATGTTACAAGGGAGAACCCCATATTTCAAGCTGTGCATGTTTACATAGCCTTGCATGTTCCTATATATTTCTGGCTCAGTATTCATGGTTTCTGAGACCTCAGTCTTTCAACCAGCTAAATGTCTCCTCTGGTAACATCCACCAAATACTAATGTCGTTTTGTAGGATCCACCCCGTGATCCTTTCTACAACAAACCACAGCTAACCGCCCCACCCCCTCCCCATTTATTCTATACCAGACCCATGCTTTCACCACACCAACACATGGCAAATCAGTTGTAACAACCAAATCAGTTCATGTTTGGAAGGCTGAGCTTAGAATCTCCAATGTGTCGCTGTCAAAGTCTATGTTCCAAACAAAGCCTTATTGGCCCTGGTCAAGACTAGTGCACTTCAAAGGAAATAGGGTGCCATTTGGGATGCTGCTATAGACATGGTGGCTGGAGTGTTTCAGCTCAAAGAGACTGTTGTCAAAGAAAGACTGTTGTCAAAGAAAGACTGTGGTCAAAGAAACATTGTGGTCAAATAAAGACTGTTGTCAAAGAGTGTTCTCAGAGCCAACATAACACAGTTTACCAGGCTAATCCAGCCGTCTGCCTGGGCAACATGAGCATTATAGATAACACTGTCAACATAGAGCTGGTCTTCTCCTCTTTCTCTCTCCCTGCTCTCTCTCTACATTCCTCTCTATATATATCCCCCTTCTCTCTCTCTCTCTACGTTCCTCTCTATATACATCCCCCTTCTCTCTCTCTCTCTCTCTCTCTCTCTCTCTACATTCCTCTCTATATACATCCCCCTTCTCTCTCTCTCTCTCTCTCTCTCTCTATATATACATCCCCCTTCTCTCTGTCTCTACATTCCTCTCTATATACATCCCACTTCTCTCTCTGTCTGTCTCGCTCGCTCTCTCTCTGTCTTATGGCAGGGATCAACCCACAGCTCTCTGTGTCCTCCCCCAACAGGACAGGTAGCCTATCCTCATCAGAGAGGTCTTTGAAACCTTGAATAAGGGTTTGTCTCGGGTTCTGCTGTGGTGCAGTGGTTGCCCAGCCTTTCCTCTACAGGGAGCCAGGTTTTCCTGTGTTTAGCCTTCTCAACGGCAAGGCTGTGTGTAACGACTGTCGTAGCGAGGGGACCAAAGCGCAGCGTGTTGAGTGCTCATATTGACTTTTTATTTTAACACAGAACACTAAAGAAAATAACAAAAGCGAAAACGATCAACTCACAGTTCTGTCAGGTACTGAAGACTAAACAGAAAACAACTACCCACAAACACAGGTGAAAAAAAAACCTACTTAAGTATGATCTCCAAATAGAGACAACGAGGACCAGCTGCCTCTAATTGGAGATCATCCCAAAAAACAACAACATAGAAATAGAAAACTAGAACTAAACATAGATATAGAAAACATAGAAAAACACAAAACACCCCCTGCTACGCCCTGACCTACTCTACCATAGAAAATAACATCTTACTATGGTCAGGACGTGACACTGTGCTCACTGAGCCTGTACTTTGTCAAGGTTTTTCCATGGTCAAATAGTTTCCCACGGTGTACTGTCGATTTAGGGCCAGATAGCACTGCATTTTTCTTTGTTCTTGTGTTTCCCAATAAGTAATGTACTTTTGTTTTGACTGTTGTAATTTGGTTTATTCTGATTGAATGTTCTGTTCCTGAGTCTTTAGTGTGTTAGTAAAACAGGCTTGTGAACTCAGCCCCGGGACCAGTTGGATGAGGGGACTCTTATTTACTCAGCTCTTGGCATTGCATGGCTTGGTTATGATATGAGAGGGGGACACTGTACTTTAGATGTTTCCAAAACTTAATTGCTCTTTTTAGAGTTTGTATTACTTGCGGATGTTCGCCTAATTCTGGCCTGCATGTATTGGTTGTAGTTTTACTTTGGACATGTAGGAGAATCTTACAGAACTCTGGTTTCAATTGGATGTTTGTCCCATTGGGTGAAATCTTGTTTTGTAATCTTGGTCTCTCTCTCTCTCTCTCTCTCTCTCTCTCTCTCTCTCTCTCTCTCTCTCTCTCTCTCTCTCTCTCTCTCTCTCTCACCACTCCCCATACACCATTCAACACTGTGTCCCATTCAAATGCAATCTGATTTCACCTAAAGCCACCTAATCTACTCAGGCAAATCCCAGTCAATTTATCCCAGGGGGAGTACGGCAGCTACAGCCCACTGCTGGGAGTATTATGTCGGGTGATGCTCACACCAACGTATGCCTTAGGAATTTAATCGGCAGCACAAATAATTTTCCAGCTGAGACAGTCTTCTCTGTCTGGGGATTAGTGGAGCCTTTTGCTGTCTTAGTAATGGATGAGCAGAATAGGGTCTGGAGGATTCAACAGACTCACCTAAACACTAAATTCCACTCTCCACTCTCCTCACGCCTCACTCCTCACTCCTTACTACTCACTCCTTACTACTCACTCCTTACAACACTCCACAGATCCGTATCTCTCTGATACCCTGCTGTGTGTGTGTTGCCAAGACGTAAAGCCTGGTCTCTCAGTTCCACTCTGACAAAAAAACGGCACCCTGAACACTCCCTTACAACAAAAAAACATCAGGAAAAAATCACAGGAAAAATAGCTTTTTGGACACATACAGTTTGTTACAGTTTCCATGTGTTTTTCCCTCATGTGAAAATAAAAATTCCTCACAGTATTTATTTTCCCCACTTCAAGCTACATGTAGTCTCCCATCCAGGAACTGACCAGGACCGACCCTGCCAAGCTTCAGAGGTAAACAAGCAGTGGGATGCAGGGTGCTATGCTGCTGAAGTTTGTTTCCTTGTAACATTTTGTTTTGCTTACAATATTCTTATTTTTGTTTGCAATACCAAGAATTTTGTTCTCGACTTCAGAAGTTTTGCTTGATATTAATGGCACAAATTTAACTCACTCACTAGAGGTTTGCACCATGTAGTAACACTATGACTCTATTAAATGTGTTTTAAAGGGACAATTCTTGATTGAAACATTAACAAAGTGGCTCATTGCCACAGTTTAAGTAAAAAGCTGAGGGACGGGGCTGGAGAAATGCAACCACTCTCAAATCCATAGACTACACTACGGATAAAATAACCAATCCATTGATGATATCACAGGTATAGTTTTAATTATGTTTTTGGGCTATACAGTGTTTTTTTACATTTCATTTGTTTACAAAAATAGAAAAAACATATTACATTTTGGGTTGTAATGGGGTATAACAGTTAACATTTGAACTAATCTCATGAGGCAAAATATGTTATATCATTCAAGAATCAATGGGTACATATAATTAATGTAGAAGTCCAAAAATTGAGGTAGCAAATGAGGATTTTCCCTTTAATAGGCAGCGACCTAAAGGATTTTTGTACTAATCTAAATTTGTCCCAGCTGATTACAAAGCTCTACATTACTCGTCCAAACTTAAAGGACCCTACGAAATTGACTTTGATTGACCTCACATTTATAAATACTCCAGATAAATACTGGGAGTGGGGTATTCGGATAATAGTGACCACTGTCCCATTGTACAGTGGGGGAAAAAAGTATTTGATCCCCTGCTGATTTTGTACGTTTGCCCACTGACAAAGAAAGGATCCGTCTATAATTTTGTCTCTCACTGTTCAAATAAACCTACTATTAAAATTATAGACTGATCATTTCTTTGTAAGTGGGCAAACGTACAAAATCAGCAGGGGATCAAATACTTTTTTCCCCCCACTGTATGTGTCAGGGATATACAGACGACTCGAACCAAACCTTGTTTTATCAACAAGAGGAATTTCAATAAATAGGACTTTTTTGTGAACTTTATCCTGGTGACTTTCATTGTATTGCATCTGTACCTGACCCAGACTTGAACCACTTCTCAAATGTTTTCAGTCGTATTGTAAATAAACATGCTCCCTTTAAAAAACAGAGACTTAAAAATCGGTCTTGTCCTTTTGTTCAGTCCAGAGCAATCTGAAGTCATACACAACAGAGATGCTGCCTGGGCCAAAGCTAGATTCAGAGACTCGGGCCCAGACTGGCAGTTTCAGGCGAATGAGAAATCTGTGTGTGAAACTATTTTAAAAGAAATTATCGGATTATTATGTTAATACACTATGTGAATGTACAGGGAACCCAGCTGCATTTTGGGAAGCTGTTACATCACTGAAGGGTTGTGTCTCCTCTTCTCTCCCCCAAAACATTAATTTAGATTGTGGGCCTATTACTGACTAAATTGATATCATTAATGCATTTAATCACCATTTTATCTCTGCGGGTTATATATTTCAATGTATTTCAAAGCCAGCTCTTGAAAAGAGTAGTTTGGATGTTGATGGTGAAAATCTATTGAATGATACTGAAAATGCTGGTCAGGAGTTTTCTGTTTGGAAATTCACTGATAAAGGAGTCCTGGATGCTTTGTTAACATTAGACAACAAAAAAATCCACATGGGCTGATCATTTGGAGCCTGTTCTGCTTGAGCATGCAGCTCCCTTTATTGCTGGATCAGTAGTCCACATTTTATATTTAACATTGTTATCAGGAAGTATTCCAAAAGCGTGGAAATCGGCATATGAGCTGCCACTCCATAAGGATTGGGATACAAATGATCTTGACAACTATCGCCCCATTTCAAGACGACCTTATTTAGCTAAGATTCTTGAATCATTGGTTATTGTACAACTTTGTTCCTTTTTTATTTGATAATTGCATTTTTGAATATAAACCAATCAGGGTTCAGGGCATAGTACTACCACAGCAACCACGCTAGTTGTTAATGATCTTGTCAAGGCCTTGGATGCTAAAAAGAGCAGTACTGCCTCGTTTATTGACCTGTCACAGGTGTTCAACACTGATCATTCTGTTTTACTGAAGAAGTTATCAAAAATAGGCCTTGGATATAAAGCCTATTTATAGTTTCAGAATTATCTTAGCTTCAGAATTCTTGACAAATGGGGTAAAATCGGAATTTCTTGAGATTCAAAAAGGTGTTCCTCAGGGTTTGATTTTGTGTCCATTATTGTTCACCTTGTATATCAATGACACAGGAAACACTGTTAATACTTGTAACATTCATCGCTATGCAGGTGACACAGTTTTGTATTCCTGTGCCACCTCAATGCAGCAGGCCATTCGTGAACTTCAGCATGACTTTGATTCAATTCAGAAATCACTTACAGATCTTAAATTAGTGTTAAATACAAGTAAAACCGAGCTTATGCTGTTCTCTAGTTCACAACATGTTGACCCTGAGGACCTGCATATTTGTGCTACAAATGGAGCCCAAATTGAGCTTGTTTCTCAGTATACGTACCTGGGTGTCTGGATTGATGACAAGTTGTCCTTCGTAACGCATATTATTTAGAAATAAATAATACCTGAGTATTGAAAATAGAAGAAAGATTGTTCACACAACGCTTCTCCCTGTATTGGATTTTGGTGATATTGTTTACATGCAACCACTGTTTTGAAACCCTTGGACGCGGTCTATCGTTCAGCAATACGTTTTATCACAGGAGACAATTTTAGGACTCATCATTGTAGTCTGTACAAAAATGTGGGATGGACCTCTCTGTCTGTAAGAAGAGAGCTGCATTCTCTTATTTACAAAGCAATCCCACAGAAACTCCCTCTATATGTTACATCATTCATTCATCATAAGTTACCAAACCCGTTCTCAGAAATGTATAACGCAAGAGATCCCTTCAGTCTCCACAGATTTGGAGAACATCGGCGTTTTAGTTTTTGTTTGTTCCTAATTTGTGGAATCTTCTGGAGAGTTCACTGCAGTTTGATGTGCTGGTGCAACTCAGGCAGTTTACACTATTGATTGAGGACCTCTATGTAGTTGAATGTGATGATTCTTATAAAATATGTTTATTTAGTTTTTGTGTGTATGTTTTATCATTCTATTTTTATTGTAATGTATACAGGTCTCTCTTGTAAAATAGATTTGTAATCTCAATGATTCCCTGTTAATATAAAGGTTTAATAAAAAAATTAATAAAAAATAAACGTGATCCATTAACCTTCTCGAAAAAAAAAAAAGTATTCTTGTCCACCGTTCCACGAATGTCCCACAAAATCATTCCCTTGTCTCGCATTTGGGCTTTTTAGATGTGGTCATCCTAATTCTACCAGTGGAAACATTGCTACTGCAAGGTAGCCTAGTGGTTAAAGTGTTGGGTCAGTAACTGAAAAGTTGCTGGATTGAATCCTGAGCTGACAAGGTAAAAATCTATCATTCTGCACCTGAACAAGGAACTTAACCCACTGTTCCCCGGTAGGCCAACATTGTAAATAAGAATTTGTTCATAACTGACTTGCCTAGTTAAATGTAATATATCTTTTTTAAACAACATCTTTTCATAAGTGATTAGAATAATATTATTTCAACACCATATGTGAACTTGCTGTTAGTTCCACATGTGAAACTGCAAATGTGATTTTTACATGTGATTTAATTTCACATGTGAAACTGAGATTGTCATGTAAAACTGCAATTCACGTGAGGTGAAAACATGTGATTCTCCTCACGTGAAAAAATGGTGTTAACATGTACTCAAAATATGGTTTCACGTGAAATTTAAGCTCAACATGTGAAAAAAGCTATTTAACATGTGAAATTTAAGCTCAACATGTGAAAACAGCTATTTCTAATGTGAAATTTAAGCTCAACATGTGAAAACAGCTATTTCACAAGTGAAACTGCAAATTTGACACGTATTTTTGCCAGGGTTGTTCCTATAGTTTCATGCAGAGCTCCTGATTTCAAAGTTCTTCTCCCTCTCCTCTTCTCCCTTCTCTCCGGTGGAGCGGCCGACCCTGTTGTCAAAGCTCTCCTCCTCTCTTGCTCCTCTCCCCTCTCTCCAGTGGAGTGACAGCTCCTGTTGTCTCTGTACAACACATCTTTCTCTAGTCGTCGTCGTCCTCCTCCTCCTCCTCACTGGGCTTCTGTCAACCTGTCTGTCCAATATCAGGGTATGGTGTGTCAGACACACACACACACACAAGCAGGTGTGCAAGCACAAACGCACACGCACACGCACACACACATACACACAGGTGTGCAAACACAAACACACACACCTGTCTAACACAGCCTTGTTTGTCAGCTCCCATACAGCCATAGCCATGTCCAGTGTTTTTACTCTGTCCAGTGTTTTCCTGTAGGGAGAACTAGCTCTGTTTTGACTCTGTCCAGTGTTTTCTTGTAGGGAGAGCTAGCTCTGTTTTGACTCTGTCTAGTGTTTTCCTGTAGGGAGAGCTAGCTCTGTTTTGACTCTGTCTAGTGTTTTCTTGTAGGGAGAGAGCTCTGTTTTGACTCTGTCCAGTGTTTTCCAGTAGGGAGAGCTAGCTCTGTTTTGACTCTGTCCAGTGTTTTCTTGTAGGGAGAGCTAGCTCTGTTTTGACTCTGTACAGTGTTTTCTTGTAGGGAGAGCTAGCTCTGTTTTGACTCTGTCCAGTGTTTTCCTGTAGGGAGAGCTAGCTCTGTTTTGACTCTGTCCATTGTTTTCTTGTAGGGAGAGCTAGCTCTGTTTTGACTCTGTCCAGTGTTTTCTTGTAGGGAGAGCTAGCTCTGTTTTGACTCTGTCCAGTGTTTTCTTGTAGGGAGAGCTAGCTCTGTTTTGACTATGTCCAGTGTTTTCTTGTAGGGAAAGCTAGCTCTGTTTTGACTCTGTCCAGTCTTTTCTTGTAGGGAGAGCTAGCTCTGTTTTGACTCTGTCCAGTGTTTTCTTGTAGGGAGAGCTAGCTCTGTTTTGACTCTGTCCACTGTTTTCTCTGTTTTGACTCTGTCCAGTGTTTTCTTGTAGGGAGAGCTAGCTCTGTTTTGACTCTGTCCAGTGTTTTCTTGTAGGGAGAGATAGCTCTGTTTTGACTCTGTCCAGTGTTTTCTATTAGGGAGAGCTAGCTCTGTTTTGACTCTGTCCAGTGTTTTCTTGTAAGGAGAGCTAGCTCTGTTTTGACTCTGTCCAGTGTTTTCTTGTAGGGAGAGCTAGCTCTGTTTTGATTCTGTCTAGTGTTTTCCTGTAGGGAGAGCTAGCTCTGTTTTGACTCTGTCTAGTGTTTTCCTGTAGGGAGAGCTAGCTCTGTTTTGACTCTGTCCAGTGTTTTCCAGTAAGGAGAGCTAGCTCTGTTTTGACTCTGTCCAGTGTTTTCTTGTAGGGAGAGCTAGCTCTGTTTTGACTCTGTCCAGTGTTTTCCAGTAGGGAGAGCTAGCTCTGTTTTGACTCTGTTTAGTGTGTTCCTGTAGGGAGAGCTAGCTCTGTTTTGACTCTGTCCAGTGTTTTCTTGTAAGGAGAGCTAGCTCTGTTTTGACTCTGTCCAGTGTTTTCTTGTAGGGAGAGAGCTCTGTTTTGACTCTGTCCAGTGTTTTCTATTAGGGAGAGCTAGCTCTGTTTTGACTCTGTCCAGTGTTTTCTTGTAGGGAGAGCTAGCTCTGCTTTGACTCTGTCCAGTGTATTCTTGTAGGGAGGGCAAGCTCAGTTTTGACTCTGCCCAGTATTTTACAAACTAGAGGGCATCTCTCTCTCCCTCTCTCTCTCTCTCTCTCTCTCAATTTCTCTCGTGCGCACGCTCAGTCACTACATTGCAACTGGACATTGCAACTGCTTACACAGCCAGATCACGTAATACCTGATATGTTTTATTAATAATTCCAGACACAGACAGACAGACATATGTGCAGGAATCAGGCAGGAGGAGGAGATGACCTAAGAATCTGCTGCTTCTCATCTAACATTATTACCTAAGGTAGGGTATCGATCTACAGTAATATAGATACAGGGTCTATAGGGTCTAGATCTATGGTAATAGTAGATACAGGATCTAGATCTATGGTAATAGCAGATACAGGGTCTGTAGGGTCTAGATCTATGGTAATAGTAGAAACGGGGTCTAGGTCTATGGTAATAGTAGATACAGGGTCTAGATCTATGGTAATATAGATACAGGGTCTATAGGGTCTAGATCTATGGTAATAGTAGATACAGGGTCTAGATCTACTGTAATATATATATAGGGTCTATAGGGTCTAGATCAAATCGAAATCAAATGTATTTATATAGCCCTTCTTACGTCAGCTGATATATCAAAGTGCTGTACAGAAACCAGCCTAAAACCCCAAACAGCAAGCAATGCAGGTGTAGAAGCACGATGGCTAGGAAAAACTCCTTAGAAATGCCAAAACCTAGGAAGAAACCTAGAGAGGAACAATGCTATCAGGGGTGGCCAGTCCTCTTCTGGCTGTGCAGGGTGGAGATTATAACAGAACATGGCCAAGATATTCAAATGTTCATAAATGACCAGCATGGTCAAATAATAGTCATCACAGTGAACAGGTCAGGGTTCCATAGCCGCAGGCAGAACAGTCGAAACAGGAAATGCAGCAAGGCCAGGTGGACTGGGGACAACAAGGAGTCATCATGCCAGGTAGTCCTGAGGCATGGTCCTAGGGCTCAGGTCCTCCGAGAGAGAGAAAGAAAGAGAGAAAGAGAGAATTAGAGAGAGCATACTTAAATTCACACAGGACACCGGATAAGACAGGAGAAATACTCCAAGTATAAAAGACTGACCCTAGCCCCCCGACACACAAACTACTGCAGCATAAATACTGGAGGCTGAGACAGGAGTGGACAGGAGACACTGTGGTCCCGTCCGATGATACCGGACAGGGCCAAACAGGCAGGATATAACCCCACCCACTTTGCCAAAGCACAGTGCCCACACCACTAGAGGGATGTCTTCAACCACCAACTTACCATCTTGAGGCAAGGCCGACTATAGCCCACAAAGATCTCCGCCACGGCACAACCCAAAGGGGGACGCCAACCCAGACAGGAGGACCACGTCAGTGACTCAACCCACTCAAGTGACGCACCCCTCCTAGGGACGGCATGGAAGAGCACCAGTAAGCCAGTGACTCAGCCCCTGTAATAGGGTTAGAGGCAGAGAATCCCAGTGGAAAGAGGGAAACCGGCCAGGCAGAGACAGCAAGGGCGGTTCGTTGCTCCAGTGCCTTTCCAGTTCACCTTCACACACCTGGGCCAGACTACACTCAATCATAGGACCTACTGAAGAGATGATTTGTCAATAAAGACTTAAAGGCTGAGACCGAGTCAACGTCTCTCACATGGGTAGGCAGACCATTCCATAAAATGGAGCTCTATAGGAGAAAGTCCTGCCTCCAGCTGTATGCTTAGAAATTCTAGGGACAATTAGGAGGCCTGCGTCTTGTGACCATAGCGTACGTGTAGGTATGTACGGCAGGACCAAATCGGAAAGATAGGTAGGAGCAAGCCCATTTAATGCTTTGTAGGGTAGCAGTAAAACCTTGAAATCAGCCCTTGCCTTAACAGGAAGCCAGTGTAGGGAGGCTAGCACTGGAGAAATATGATCATTTTTTTTTGTTCTAGTCAGGATTCTAGGAGCCGTATTAAGCACTAACTGAAGTTTATTTAGTGCTTTATCCGGGTATCCGGAAAGTAGAGCATTGCAGTAGTCTAACCTAGAAGTGACAAAAGCATGGATTAATTTTTCTGCATCATCTTTGGACAGAATATTTCAGATTTTTGCAATGTTATGTAGATGGAAAAAAGCTGTCCTTGAAACAGTCTTGATATGTTCGTCAAAAGAGAGATCAGGGTCCAGAGTAACGTCGAGGTCCTTCACAGTTTTATTTGAGACGACAGTGCAACCATCAAGATTAATTGTCAGATTCAACAGAAGATCTCTTTGTTTCTTGGGACCTAGAACAAGCATCTCTGTTTTGTCTAAGATTAAAAGTAGAAAGTTTGCAGCCATCCACTTCCTTATGTCTGAAACACAGGCTTCCAGCGAGGGCAATTTTGGGGCTTCACCATGTTTCATTGAAATATACAGCTGTGTGTTATCCGCATAGCAGTGAAAGTTAACATTATGTTTTCGAATGACATCCCCAAGAGGTCAAATATATAGTGAAAACAATAGTGGTCCTAAAACGGAACCTTGAGGAACACCGAAATTTATAGTTGATTTGTCAAAGGACAAACCATTCACAGAGACAAACTGATACCTTTCCGACAGATACGATCTTAACCAGGCCAGAACTTGTCCATGTAGACCAATTTGGGTTTCCAATCTCTCCAAAAGAATGTGGTGATCGATGATATCAAAAGCAGCCCTAAGGTCTAGGAGCACGAGGACAGATGCAGAGCCTCGGTCTGACACCATTAAAAGGTAATTTACCACCTTCACAAGTGCAGTCTCAGTGCTATGATGGGGTCTAAATCCAGACTGAAGCATTTCGTATACATTGTTTGTCTTCAGGAAGGCATTGAGTTGCTTCGCAACAGCTTTTTCAAAAAATTTTCAGAGGAATGGGAGATTCGATATAGGCCGATAGTTTTTTATATTTTCTCGGTCAAGGTTTGGGTTTTTCAAGAAAGGCTTTTATACTGCCACTTTCCCTGTAGCTCAGTTGGTAGAGCATGGTGTTTGCAACACCAGGGTTGTGGGTTTGATTCCCACGGGGGGCCAGTACGAAAAGATTACAAATGTATGAAATGTATGTGTTCACTACTGTAAGTCGCTCTGGATAAGAGCGTTTGCTAAATGACTAAAATGTAAATGGTACACATCCGGTGGATAGAGAGCTATTTATTATGTTCAACATAGGAGGGCCAAGCACAGGAAGCAGCTCTTTCAGTAGTTTAGTTGGAATAGGGTCCAGTATGCAGCTTGAAGGTTTAGAGGCCATGATTATTTTCATAATTATGTCAAGAGATATAGTACTAAATCACTTGAGTGTCTCCCTTGATCCTAGGTCCTGGCAGAGTTGTGCAGACTCAGGACAACTGAGCTTTGGAGGAATACGCAGATTTAAAGAGGAGTCCGTAATTTGCTTTCTAATGATCATCATCTTTTCCTCAAAGAAGTTCATGAATTTATTACTGCTGAAGTGAAAGCCATCCTCTCTTGGGGAATGCTGCTTTTTAGTTAGCTTTGCGACAGTATCAAAAATAAATGTTGGATTGTTCTTATTTTCCTCAATTAAGTTTGAAAAATAGGATGATCGAGCAGCAGTGAGGGCTCTGCGATACTGCACGGTACTGTCTTTCCAAGCTAGTCGGAAGACTTCCAGTTTGGTGTGGCGCCATTTCCGTTCCAATTTTCTGGAAGCTTGCTTCAGAGCTCGGGTATTTTCTGTATACCAGTGAGCTAGTTTCTTATGACAAATGATTTTAGTTTTTATGGGTGCAACTGCATCTAGGGTATTTCGCAAGGTTAAATTGAGTTCCTCAGTTAGGTGGTTAACTGATTTTTGTCCTCTGACGTCCTTGGGTAGGCAGAGGGAGTCTGGAAGGGCATCAAGGAATCTTTGGGTTGTCTGAGAATTTATAGCACACATTTTGATGATCCTTGGTTGGGGTCTGAGTAGATTATTTGTTGCGATTGCAAATGTAATAAAATGGTGGTCCGATAGTCCAGGATTATGAGGAAAAACATTAAGATCCACAACATTTATTCCATGGGACAAAACTAGGTCCAGAGTATGACTGTGGTAGTGAGTAGGTCCGGAGACATGTTGGACAAAACCCACTGAGTCGATGATGGCTCTGAAAGCCTTTTGGAGTGGGTCTGTGGACTTTTCCATGTCAATATTAAAGTCACCAAAAATTAGAATATTATCTTCTATGACTACAAGGTCCGATAGGAATTCAGGGAACTCAGTGAGGAACGCTGTATATGGCCCAGGAGGCCTGTAAACAGTAGCTATTAAAAGTGATTGAGTAGGCTGCATAGATTTCATGACTAGAAGCTCAAAAGACGAAAACGTCATTTTGTTTTTTGTAAATTTAAATTTGCTATCGTAAATGTTAGCAACACCTCCGCCTTTGCGCGATGCGTGGGGGATATGGTCACTAGTGTAACCAGGAGGTGAGGCCTCATTTAACACAGTAAATTCATCAGGCTTAAGCCATGTTTCAGTCAGGCCAATCACTTCAAGATTATGATCAGTGATTAGTTCATTGACTATAACAGCCTTTGAAGTGAGGGATCTAACATTAAGTAGCCCTATTTTGAGATGTGAGGTATCACGATCTCTTTCAATAATGGCAGGAAAGGAGGAGGTCTTTATTCTAGTGAGATTGCTAATGTCACGACTTCCGCCGAAGTGGGTCCCTCTCCTTGTTCGGGCGGTGTTCGGCTGTCCACGTCACCGGCTTTCTAGCCGCCACCGATCCATATTTCATTTTCCATTTGTTCTGTCTTTGTCACACATACACACACCTGGCTTCACTCAACTAATTACTTGTTTATTTATTAACCCTCTGTTCCCCATGTTGTGTTTGTGAGTGATTGTTTGTTGTAATTCGGTTCATCGTTGTGGGCTCGTGATTTTCTTTGTAAATTTGTCTTTTTTGAGTAAAGACTTTGATTACGCATATCTGCTGTCCTCCGCCTGACTCTCTACACAAACTACACATAGGGTCGTTACAGCTGAGGCGAACACCGCCATGTTAAGTTTTGCCCAACCTAGGTCGAGGCACAGACATGGTCTCAATGGGGATAGCTGAGCTGACAACACTGACTGTGCGAGTGGCAGACTCCACTAATCTGGCAGGCTGGCTAACAGCCTGCTGCCTGGCCTGCACCCTATTTCATTGTGGAGCTAGGGGAGTTAGAGCCCTGTCTATGTTCGTAGATAAGATGAGAGCACCCCTCCAGCTAGGATGTAGTCCGTCAATACCTCAACAGGCCAGGCTTGGTCCTGTTTGTGGGTGAGTCCCAGAAAGAGGGCCAATTATCTACAAATTCTACCTTTTGGAAGGGGCAGAAAACAGTTTTCAACCAGCGATTGAGTTGTGAGACTCTGCTGTTGAGCTCATCACTCCCCCTAACTGGGAGGGGGCCAGAAACAATTACTCGATGCCGACACATCTTTCTAGCTGATTTACACGCTGAAGCTATGTTGTGCTTGGTGACCTCTGACAGTTTCATCCTAACATCGTTGGTGCCGACGTGGATAACAATATCTCTATACTCTCTACACTCGCCAGTTTTAGCCTTAGCCAGCACCATCTTCAGATTAGCCTTAACGTCGGTAGCCCTGCCCCCTGGTAAACAGTGTATGATCGCTGGATGATTATTTTTCAGTCTAATACTGCGGGTAATGGAGTCACCAATGACTAGGGTGCTCAATTTGTCAGAGCTAATGGTGGGAGGCTTCGGCGTCTCAGACCCCGTAATGGGAGGAGTATAGACCAGAGAAGGCTCGGCCTCTGACTCCCACTCGCTGCTTAAAACCTGTTGAGGACAATATCCAATGGTAGAGACTGGCGCGAAATACAAAAACCTCAAAAATGCAATAATTTCAATTTTTCAAACATACGACTATTTTACACCATTTTAAAGACAAGACTCTCGTTAATCTAACCACATTGTCCGATTTCAAAAAAGGCTTTACAGCGAAAGCAAAACATTAGATTATGTAAGGAGAGTACATAGCCAAAAACAATCACACAGCCATTTTCCAAGCAAGCATATATGTCACATAAACCCAAAACACAGCTAAATGAAGCACTAACCTTTGATGATCTTCATCAGATGACACTCCTAGGACATTATGTTATACAATACATGCATGTTTTGTTCAATCAAGTTCATATTTATATCCAAAAACAGCTTTTTACATTGGCATGTGATGTTCAGAACATGCATTCCCACCCAAAACTTCCGGTGAATTTACTAAATTACTCATCATAAACATTGACAAAATACATAACAATTATTTTAAGAATTATAGATACAGAACTCCTTTATGCAATCGCTATGTCCGATTTTAAAATAGCTTTTCGGCGAAAGCACATTTTGCAATATTCTGAGTACATAGCTCAGCCATCACGGCTAGCTATTTTGACACCCGCCAAGTTCGGGGCTCACTAAACTCAGAATTACTATTAGAAAAATGGTATTACCTTTGCTGATCTTCGTCAGAATGCACTCCCAGGACTGCTACTTCCACAATAAATTTTGTTTTTGTTCCAAATAATCTATAGTTATGTCCAAATACCTCCGTTTTGTTCGTGCATTCAGGTCACTATCCAAAGGGTAACGCGCGAGTGCATTTCGAGACAAAAAAATTCTAAATGTTCCTTTACCGTACTTAGAAGCATGTCAAACGCTGTTTAAAATCAATTTTTATGGTATTTTTCTCGTAAAATAGCGATAACATTCCAACCGGACAATAGTGTATTCATTCAAAGAGGAAATGAAAAAACAGCATGGTCGCGGGACCGCGCATATCCAATATCTTTGTCACCAGGCAGACCACTAACAAACTGTGCTAGTATACTCTGCCCAGAGACGCCTCAATCCGCTTTCTGAAGGATTTAGAGAGCCAATGGAAGCCTTAGAAAGTGCTACGTAACCCCACAGATACTGTAGTTTCGAAAGGGACTAGAAAGAAGAACTACAAATTCTCAGACAGGCCACTTCCTGCTTAGAATCTTCTCAGGTTTTTGCCTGCCATATGAGTTCTGTTATACTCACAGACACCATTCAAACCGTTTTAGAAACTTCAGAGTGTTTTCTATCCAAATCTACTAATAATATGCATATTCTCGTTTCAGAGCAAGAGTTGTAACCAGTTTAAATCGGGTACGTTTTTTTCATCCGGACGTGAAAATACTGCCCCCTATCCCAAACAGGTTAATGGGGAGAACCGGTTGAAAGTTTCTGTCGCCTGAATGAGCGACACCGGTTGAGCATTCCTACAGCATTTCCCTCCAGAAGCCATGAGAAAGTTGTTCGGCTGCGGGGACTGTGCGAGGGGATTTATACTACTATCTGTACTTACTGGTGGCACAGACGCTGTTTCATCCTTTCCTACACTGAAATTACCCTTGCCAAACGATTGCGACTGAAGCTGGGCTTCCAGCACAGCTATCCTCGCCGTAAGGCGATCGTTCTCCTGTAAATGAGTACAGCGACTGCAATTAGAAGGCATCATGTTAATGTTACAACTTAGCTTCGGCTGTTGGAGGTCCTGACGAACCATGTCCAGATAAAGCGTCCGGAGTGAAAAATAATGAAAAAAAGTTGAGTGAGGGAAAAACCAAAAATATAAACGATAATTAAAAAGTAAAAACCGTAAAGTTGTCAGGTAGCAAAGTAAGGTTAGCAACAAAACGCACAGCAGCACGTAAAACTACTGTCACAAGGGTCGTCGAAAGGGGACCAAGGCATGACAGTACCCCCCCAAAGGTGCAGACCCCGATTGCACCCAAACAAAAACCAACAAAAACAACCCCAAACAGAAAGGGAGGGAAGGGAGGGTGACAAACTTCTATGGCGGCTCATGTGCTACACCCAGACCCTTCCTCTCCCTCCGATCCTCCAGCAACGGAGGTGGCTCCAGCTCAGGACGTAACCCCTGTTCCACCCGCAGATCCCTCCGCTTCTGTAACACTGGCCTGTGGATCATTATCGGAGGAATCGGACTGTAGATCATTACCGGAAGCTCTGTGCTGTAGACCACCGCTGGAGGCTCTGGGCTGCAGGCCGCCGCTGAAGGCTCTGGGCTGCAGACCGCCGCTGAAGGCTCTGGGCTGCAGACCGCCGCTGGAGGCTCCGGGCTGCAGACCGCCGCTGGAGGTTCCGGGCTGCAGACCGCCGCTGGAGGTTCCGGGCTGCAGACCGCCGCTGGAGGTTCCGGGCTGCAGACCGCCGCTGGAGGTTCCGGGCTGCAGACCGCCGCTGGAGGCTCCGGACTGGTGAGCGTCGCTGGAGGCTCCGGGCTGAGGAGTGTCGCTGGAGGCTCCGGGCTGAGGAGCGTCGCTGGAGGCTCCGGGCTGAGGAGCGTCGCTGGAGGCTCCGAGCTGAGGAGCGTCGCTGGAGGCTCCGGGCTGAGGAGCGTCGCTGGAGGCTCCAAGCTGAGGAGCGCCGCTGGAGGAAGAGTGTGAGGAGCAGGCACAGGACGTACTGGGCCATGGTGGGACACTGGAGGGAGAGTGCGCGGAGCAGGCACAGGGTACACTGGGCCTTGGAGGCGCACTGGAGGTCTAGCACTTAGGGCTGGCACAACCCGTCCTGGCTCGATGTTGGCCATAGCCCGGCAAGGTTGGGAAGCTGGAATAGGCCGCACTGGGTTGAGCTGGCGAACTGGGGTTACCGTGCGTAGAGCTGGCGCAGGATAACCTGGGCAGAGGAGACGCACCGGAGACCAGGAATGCTGAGCCAGCGCACTCATTCATGGCTGAATGCCAACTTTAGCACGGCAGCGGTAAGGAGCTTGCACCGAGCACACCGGGCTGTGAGTGCGCATGGGCGACACCGTGCGCACCATCGCATCACACGGTGCTTCTACAGTCACTCGCTCCCCACGATAAGCACGGGGAGTTGGCTCAGGTCTTAACCTTGCCTTAGCCATTCTACCCGTGTGCCCCCCCAAAAAATGTTTTTGACGCTGCCTCTCAGCCTCCAGTTGTTTGGCTAGCCTTTCCTCCCAGTATCGCCGTTCCGCCCTCGCTGCCTCTATCTCCTCCAGCGGGCGGCGATATTCTCCCGGCCTTGTCCACGGTCCTGCCCATCTAGGATCTCCTCCCAGGTCCACTCCTCTGAGCCATACTGCTTGGTCCCGCTCATCCTCCTGCTTGGTCCGTTGGTGGTGGGTAGTTCTGTCACAAGGGTCGTCGAAAGGGGACCAAGGCGCAGCATGTAAAGTGCTCATATTTCCTTTATTAATGATAACACTCAAACAAAGTAACAAAAACAACAGCCAACAGTTCCGTCAGGTATATAGACAAAACGGAAAACAACTACCCACAAAACCCAAAGGAAAAACAGGCTGCCTAAGTATGGCTTCCAATCAGAGACAATGATAGACACCTGCCTCTGATTGTAAACCATACCCGGCCAAAACATAGAAAACAAAACATAGAAATAGAAATCTAGAAAAAGCCTACATATAAACAGAAAACCCAAAACCACCCAAAACAACCACCTGTCACGCCCTGACCACTCTACTATGGAAAATGACCTCTTACATGGGTCAGGACGTGACACATACTGACTGTCCAAACAATTGGATCTATGGTAATAGTAGATACAAGGTCTAGATCTATGATGATAGTAGATACAGGGTCTAGATCTATGGTAATATAGATATATGGTCTATAGGGTCTAGATCTATGGTAATAGTAGATATAGGGTCTATAGGGTCTAGATCTATGGTAATATAGATAAAGGGTCTAGATCTATGGTAATAGTAGATACGGGGTCTAGATTTATGGTAATATAGATACAGGTTCTAGATCTATGGTAATATAAATACAGGGTCTAGATCTATGGTGATAGTAGATACAGGGTCTAGATCTATGGTAATAGTAGATACAGGGTATCGATCTATGGTAATATAGACACAGGGTCTAGATCTATGGTGATTGTAGATACAGGGTCTAGATCTATGGTAATAGTAGATACAGGGTCTAGATATATTGTATCGATCTATGGTAATAGTAGATATAGGGCATCGATCTATGGTAATATAGATACAGGGTCTAGATCTATGGTAATATAGATACAGGGCATCGATCTATGGTAATATAGATACAGGGTCTAGATCTATGGTGAGAGTAGATACAGGGTCTAGATATATGGTAATATAGATGCATTGTCTATAGGGTCTAGATCTATGATAATAGTAGATACAGGGTCTATATGGTCAAGATCTATGGTAATAGTATATACAGAGTCTATAGGGTCTAGATATATGGTAATAGTAGATACAGGGTCTATAGGGCCTAGATCTATGGTAATAGTAGATACAGAGTCTATAGGGTCTAGATATATGGTAATAGTAGATACAGGTTCTATAGGGCCTAGATCTATGGTAATAGTAGATACAGGGTCTATAGGGTCTAGATCTATGGTAATAGTAGATACAGAGTCTATAGGGTCTAGATATATGGTAATAGTAGATACAGAGTCTATAGGGTCTAGATATATGGTAATAGTAGATACAGGGTCTATAGGGTCTAGATATATCCTCCCAGAGTGCTAAGAACCTTGGCGTGATCCTGGACAACACCCTGTCGTTCTCCACTAACATCAAGGCGGTGACCCGATCCTGTAGGTTCATGCTCTACAACATTCGCAGAGTACGACCCTGCCTCACACAGGAAGCGGCGCAGGTCCTAATCCAGGCACTTGTCATCTCCCGTCTGGATTACTGCAACTCGCTGTTGGCTGGGCTCCCTGCCTGTGCCATTAAACCCCTACAACTCATCCAGAACGCCGCAGCCCGTCTGGTGTTCAACCTTCCCAAGTTCTCTCACGTCACCCCGCTCCTCCGCTCTCTCCACTGGCTTCCAGTTGAAGCTCGCATCCGCTACAAGACCATGGTGATTGCCTACGGAGCTGTGAAGGGAACGGCACCTCCATACCTTCAGGCTCTGATCAGGCCCTACACCCAAACAAGGGCACTGCGTTCATCCACCTCTGGCCTGCTGGCCCCCCTATCTCTGAGGAAGCACAGTTCCCGCTCAGCCCAGTCAAAACTGTTCGCTGCTCTGGCACCCCAATGGTGGAACAAGCTCCCTCACGACGCCAGGACAGCGGAGTCAATCACCACCTTCCGGAGACACCTGAAACCCCACCTCTTTAAGGAATACCTAGGATAGGATAAAGTAATCCTTCTAACCCCCCCCCCTTAAAAGATTTAGATGCACTATTGTAAAATGGTTGTTCCACTGGATATCATAAGGTGAATGCACCAATTTGTAAGTCGCTCTGGATAAGAGCGTCTGCTAAATGACTTATGTAAATGTAAATGTAAATGTAAATATATGGTAATAGTAGATACAGGGTCTATAGGGTCTAGATATATGGTAATCGTAGATACAGAGTCTATAGGGTCTAGATATATGGTAATAGTAGATACAGAGTCTATAGGGTCTAGATCTATGGTAATAGTAGATACAGGGTCTATAGGGTCTAGATCTATGGTAATAGTAGATACAGAGTCTATAGGGTCTAGATATATGGTAATAGTAGATATAGGGTCTATAGGGTCTAGATATATGCTAATAGTAGATACAGGGTCTAGGCTTAACAACCTTCTTTTTGGCAGATTGCTACATAAGATATACAATACTGCTATTCGTTTGGAATCTCACAAAATAATGTGTTATAGTTTTTGTTGCTGTTCATACATTTAGCGAATAATCTCCCAAACCAGATCGTCAAATATATTTTAAAAAGTGACGTATAACAAGTGAGATTGATGAGTAATGACAGCCCTGAGGAAAGGGTGAACTGAAAGACATGATAGGGCCTTATATACAAATCAAATGTATTTATATTTATATCGCCCTTCTTACATCAGCTGATATCTCAAAGTGCTGTACAGAAACCCAGCCTAAAACCCCAAACAGCAAGCAATGCAGGTGTAGAAGCACGGTGGCTAGGAAAAACTCACTAGAAAGGCCAAAACCTAGGAAGAAACCTAGAGAGGAACCAGGCTATGAGGCTATATCAGGCTATATACGACACTATACACCCCACTATACAAGCTACCACTTCACATTTATCAGCAATACAAGTGTTGTCGTAAGGTGAACCGAAAAATATTTCCCTCCAATCACATTAATGGATTTATTAGCCAGGATGGCGGGCCAACTTCACATTTGTGTGGAATATTAGTGGAAACCTCTTCAGTGACTCTGTGGCCTTTTTGTTGAGGCGGTAAGCTACAAAGCGACTGGGTGGGTTTCAGTTCGATAGATAGCAGTGATTACTATCTTTGTGTTGGGCTCTTTAGATACATAATGCAGAGGTTTGATTCTACACATTTCAAGGTCTGCAAAGGCCACTGGCCTCTACTTATGGATCTATCCCCTCTCTCACACTCATAATAACACACACACGCAGGCGCACATGGGCCTGCAAAGGCCACTGGCCTCTACTTATGGATCTATCCCCTCTCTCACACTCATAATAACACACACACGCAGGCGCACATGGGCCTGCAAAGGCCACTGGCCACTACTTATGGATCTATCCTCTCATAATAACACACACACGCAGGTGCACACGGGGCCTGCAAAGGCCACCGGCTCCTATCAATGCCAGGTAAAGACCTCTGTCTCCTCCGATTATAATGATCCAAGAATGTGAAGGGTCAGACAACACTGGCTGTAATACTGAACTGTGGTTTAGTGGCCCAGCTATTCACATGGTTAACTTTGTAGCATCTGGCGATCAGAAAACTGCTCTTAAAACTGCTCTGATTATGCACAAGGAAAAATATACGGTGAATCACAATATTGGCCCACTCCTAGGAAACATATTAAGTGGAAATAACAGTTGAAGCATCATCTGCCTGGTATTATTGTAGGGAACTCAGTGATCTGTAACAGTACTTCATAATCCTTTCAGAGCAAGCACACAAAAAGGCTGCCTTCTCTCCCTCCATCTCTCCTTCCACAGACATGCAACAATATGGTAAACCAGGTAAGCAAACATGAAGAGGCTGCAATGCTGTATGGCACCAATACATTATGCTTTGCATTGCACTGTAAGAGACATGTTATGGTAGAATAAGCAATAAACATAAAATATGGGCGAACTCTGATAGCAATGAATGTTTTTATTCTTCAATAGTGATTTTACCCTGACCCAGTCCCATTTGGTGCTCGCTGCATATTCGGTGAATACATTCGTAATTTTTTCATTTTTTTGTATTGATTTTAATTTTGCCAATGATTTTCTTGCAACTGAGGGAAAAGGAGAGAGAGAGGTAGGTCTTAGAAAAGCAAGGGTAAAGAGCAGAAGAAACTGTTTACTTTATTTTCTATAAAACATGATTTTAGTCCTTTAGACCTTTGTATGTATAATGAAAACTGAAATTACATCATAACACTTTTAATTGGCCATTTCAAATGGAAATGCCACACAATGTATTTCTGCGGTTCAGATCTTGATCTCATCCTTTCAATCACTAAATTGAAAAATGTGTGGCCTTATTATACAAAAAAAAAAATCCATATTTTTGTACTCTACACCTGACAACATCATGTACATGTTTTTTAATCATCTCCAATCCAAAGTTAAATCTAGAATTGGCTTCCTATTTCGCAACAAAGCATCCTTCACTCATGCTGCCAAACATACCCTCGTAAAACTGACCATCCTACCAATCCTCGACTTTGGCGATGTCATTTACAAAATAGCCTCCAATACCCTACTCAACAAGCTGGATGCAGTCTATCACAGTGCCATCCGTTTTGTCACCAAAGCCCCATATACTACCCACCACTGCGACCTGTACGCTCTCGTTGGCTGGCCTTCGCTTCATAATCGTCGCCAAACACATTGGCTCCAGGTCATCTACAAGACCCTGCTAGGTAAAGTCCCCCCTTATCTCCGCTCACTGGTCACCATAGCAGCACCCACCTGTAGCACGCGCTCCAGCAGGTATATCTCTCTGGTCACCCCTAAAGCCAACTCCTCCTTTGGTCGTCTCTCCTTACAGTTCTCTGCTGCCAATGACTGGAACGAACAACAAAAATCTCTGAAACTGGAAACACTTATCTCCCTCACTAGCTTTAAGCACCAGCTATCAGAGCAGCTCCCAGATCACTGCACCTGTACATAGCCCATCTATAATTTAGCCCAAACTACTACCCCTACTGTATTTATTTATTTTATTTATTATTTTGCTCCTTTGCACCATATTATTTATATTTTAACTTTGAACTTTCTTCAAATTATAAATCTACCATTCCAGTGTTTTACATGGTATACTTTATTTACTTTGCCACCATGGCCTTTTTTTGCCTTTACCTCCCTTATCTCACATCATTTGCTCACATTGTATATAGTCTTATTTTTGTCTACTGTATCATTGATTGTATGTTGTTTTACTCCATGTGTAACTCTTTGTTTTTGTATGTTGTCGAACTGCTTTGCTTTATCTTGGCCAGGTCGCAATTGTAAATGAGAACTTGTTCTCAACTGGCCTACCTGGTTAAATAAAGGTGAAATAAATAAAAGACATTGTACAAGACAACAAAAAGTAGTTATCTCACAGTAGATAATGAACACCTAACCAACACAATAATCACAGCTCTAGATGTCTTGAAATAGATTCATCAAATGACTGTTTAATTGTTCTTAGATTCAATAATTGTCAGTGGGAAATTAAGACTTAATGCTTGAGAGAAAAGTAAACCAGTGTTAAAAATACACCAGAGTTAAAATTAAGTCGCTAATGGTAAATGTCAGATTACATTAAAACATAACAAAGTATGTTCAATCAAGAAGCTTGTTTAGGAAGTAAGCAAAAAGTTTCTGAGAAAAACAACAATCAAATCATCAAATCAAATGTTATTTGTCACATGTGCCGAAAACAACAGGTGTAGACCTTACAGTGAAATGCTTACTTACCATCCCTTAACCAACAATGCAGTTTTAAGAAAAATAAGTGTTCAGTAAAAAATAGATAAATAAAAAATAACAAATAATCAAAGAGCAGCAGTAAAATAACAGTAGCGAGGCAATATACAGGGGGGTAATGGTACAGAGTCAATGTGGAGGTTATATACAGGGGGTAACGGTACAGAGTCAATGTGGAGACTATATACAGGTGGTAACGGTACAGAGTCAATGTGGAGGGTATATACAGGGGGTAACGGTACAGAGTCAATGTGCCGGGGCACAGGTTAGTCGAGGTAATTGAGGTAATATGTATATGTAAGTTAAGGTGACTATGCATAGACAATGAACAGAGAGTAGCGGGGGGGGAAGACAATGCAAATAGTATGGTAGCCATTTGATTACATGTTCAGGAGTCTTATGGCTTGGGGGTAGAAGCTGTTATGCTGCCTCGATTTTATCCTCACGAATAATCCTGATAGGTATCAGTCTGGTGTTTTCTGTAGTGGCCTTAGTGTTCACTGTTTTACAGTGAAACGACCTGTCCTGATTTGTCATAGACGCTTGCTAAAAAACTTTAATGAGCAAGCCTTCCTTCAAGAACTGGCCTCTGTAAAATGGTTTCGAATCAGCTTGATCCCCTCTGTCGAAGACACTTGGACCTTCTTCTTTGATATTTTCAGTGGTATTGTTAACAAACACGCCCCCGTAAAAAAAATGAGAATTAAAAACAGGTTCAGCCCTGGTTCGACTGTGATCTTGCAGAGTTACTCCACCTCAAGAATTGCATTTGGCGAAAGGCTCGGCACACGCATACTCAGGCTGACTGACTATTGTTCAGGCAAATGATAAATAAGTCCAGTCAGGCTATCCAGAAGGCCAAAGATAGCTACTGTTCTCTCTCTGTGGGTCTAACCCCAAGAACTTCTGGAAAACAGTTAAAGACCTGGAGAATAAACCCTCCTCACAGCTGCCCATGTCCCTTAACGTTGATGATGTGGTTGTTACTGACAAGAAGCACATGGCTGAGCTCTCTAATCACCACTTCATTAACTTTTTAAGGTATAGGGGTCAGTGTTTTCATTTTCAGATGAAAAGCGTGCCCAGAGTAAACTGCCTAATACTCTGGCCCAGAGTCAAATATTTGCATATTATTAGTAAATTTGGATATAAAACACTCTGAAGTTTCTAAAACTGTTTGAATGATGTCTGTGAGTATAACTGAACTCATATGGCAGGCAAAAACCTGAGAAAAATCCAACCAGGAAGTGGGAAATCTGATGCTTGTAGTCTTTTCAAGTCATTGCCTATCTAACACACAGTGACTTAGGGTTCATTTTGCACTTCCTAAGGCTTCCACTAGATGTCAACAGTCTTTAGAACTTTGTTTCAGGCTTTTGCAATGAACAGAGCGAACAAGAAGGCCGGGAAGTTGGTGACTCAGAAAATGACATGAGTTCAGTGGCGCGCCTTCACGTGATGAGGTAGCTGTGTTCCATAACATTTTTTAAGGCATTGGAATCGTCCGGTTGGAATATTATTGAAGTTTTATGTTAAGAAGGCCCTAAAGATTGATGCTATACAACGTTTGACATGTTTCTACGAACGTAAATATAACTTTTTTTGACTTTTCGTCGTGACATTTTCGGCGCACTTCCATACATTTGGAGTAGCTTACTGAACGTGCAAACAACAAGGAGGTATTTGGACATAAATGATCAAACAATCAACTATTTTACACCATTTTAAAGATAAACTTCTCGTTAATCTAACCACATTGTCCGATTTCAAAAAGGCTTTACGGCGAAAGCATAAAATTAGATTATGTTGGGACATAAACTTCACAAGAAACACCACACAGCCATTTTCCAAGCAACTAGATGCATCACAAAAACCCAAAACACAGCTAAATGAAGCACTAACCTTTGACGATCTTCATCAGATGACACTCCTAGGACATTATGTTACACAATACATGTATGTTTTGCTCGATTAAGTTCATATTTCTATCCAAAAACAGCATTTTACATTGATGCGTAATGTTGAGAAATATTTTCCCTCCAAACCTCTCGGTGAATGAGCACAATGAGCACACATAGTACGTAAATTCTCATCGTAAACATTGATCAATATAGAAGTGTTATGCACAGAATTATAGATACACTTCTCCTAAATGTAATCGCTTTGTCAGATTTCAAAAAAGGTTCACGGCAAAAGCACAATTTGCAATGATCTGAGTACAGCCCAGATGACACTAACAACTAGCAAACAGAAACCAGCCATCTTGGAGTCAATAAAACTAAGAAATTACATTAGAAATATTCACTTACCTTTGATTATCTTCATCAGAAGGCACTCCCAGGAATCCCAGCTCCACAATACATGTTCGATAAAGTTCGTATTTATTTCCAAATAATCAATTTTGTTCGCGCGTTAGGTTCACTATCCAAATCCACTACGCACGTATTTACTTAGTCCAGACGAAAAGTCAAAAAAGTTATACTACAGTTTGTAGAAACATGTCAAATGATGTATAGAATCAATCTTTAGGTTGTTTTTATCATATACCTTGAATAAAATTCCAACCGGACCTATCCGTTCTCTTTAGGAGTGAATATGAACTCAGCTCGCTCCCAAGTCATTGCGCGTGACTTGAGCCCATGCCTTATAATGGGACACCAGTTTACCACAGCTGGTATTCCCTTCAAATTCACCATAGAATATTCAAACACCATTCTAAAGACTGCTGACATCTAGTGGAAGCTTTAGGAAGTGCAAAAATGAACCCTAAGTTACTGTATACAGTCAAGGCAATCACTTGAAAGGACTACAAGCACCAGACTTCCCACTTCCTGCTTGGATTTTTCTCAGGTTTTTGCCTGCCATATGAGTTCTGTTATACTCACAGACACCATTCAAACAATTTTAGAAACTTCAGAGTGTTTTCTATCCAAATCTACAATAATATGCATATTCTAGTTTCTGGGACAGAGTAGTAACCTGTTTAACCTGTTGGGCTAGGGGGCAGTATTTGCACGGCTGGATATTTTTTTTTTACCCGATTTAATCTGGTTACTAATCCTACCCAGTAACTAGAATATGCATATACTTATTATATATGGATAGAAAATACTCTAAAGTTTCTAAAACTGTTTGAATGGTGTCTGTGAGTATAACAGAACTCATTTGGCAGGCAAAACCCTGAGACATTTTCTGACAGGAAGTGGATACCTGATGTGTTGTATTACCTTTAAACCTATGCCATTGAAAAACACAGGGGCTGAGGAATATTTTGGCACTTCCTATTGCTTCCACTAGATGTCACCAGCCTTTACAAAGTGTTTTGAGTCTTCTGGAGGGAGATCTGACCGAACAAGAGCCATGGAACGATGATGGCCCATTAGACACCTGGCGCGCGAGTTCATGTTGGGTACCCTCGTTCCAATACGTTATAAAAGAGTATGCATTCGTCCACCTTGAATATTATTCATGTCCTGGTTAAAAAAGGCCCTAATGATTTATGCTATACAACGTTGGACATGTTTGAACGAACGTAAATATATTTTTTCCCCTCGTTCATGAAGTGAAGTCCGGCGGGCTTAGATCATGTGCTAACAAGACGGAGATTTTTGGACATAAATGATGAGCTTTTTTGAACAAAACTACATTCGTTATGGACCTGTGATACCTGGAAGTGACATCTGATGAAGAGAATCAAAGGTAATGGATTATTTACATAGTATTTTCGATTTTAGATCTCCCCAACATGACGACTAGTCTGTATCGCAACGCGTATTTTTCTGGGCGCAGTGCTCAGATTATTGCAAAGTGTGATTTCCCAGTAAGGTTATTTTTAAATCTGGCAAGTTGATTGCGTTCAAGAGATGTAAATCTATAATTCTTTAAATGACAATATAATATTTTACCAATGTTTTCTAATTTTAATTATTTAATTTGTGATGCTGACTTGACTGCCGGTTATTGGAGGGAAACGATTTCCTCAACATCAATGCCATAGTAAAACGCTGTTTTTGGATATAAATATGAACTTGATAGAACTAAAAATGCATGCATTGTCTAACATAATGTCCTAGGAGTGTCATCTGATGGAGATTGTAAAAGGTTAGTGCATCATTTTAGCTGGTTTTATGGTTTTGGTGACCCTGTCTTTGAATTGACAAAACATTACACACAACTCTTGTAAATGTACTGTCCTAACATACTCTAAATTTATGCTTCGCCGTAAAACCTTTTTGAAATCGTAAAACGTGGTTAGATTAAGGAGATGTTTATCTTTCAAAGGGTGTAAAATAGTTGTATGCTTGAAAAATTTGAATTTTGACATTTATTTGGATTCAAATTTGCCGCTCTTGAAATGCACCTGCTATTGATGGAGTGCACCACGGGGGGGACGCAGGCGTCCCACCTAGCCCATAGAGGTTAAATCGGGTACGTTTTTCATCTGGCCATGAAAATACTGCCCTGAGCCCTAAGAGGTTTAAGGTTGCTGCCTATATCATCGCCAAGCATATCTCCAACCTTTTTAACCTGTTTCTCCTTTCTGGAGAGGTTCCCATTGCTTGGAAAGCAGCCACAATTCGTCCTTTATTTAAAGGGGGGGGGGGGATCAAGCTGATCCTAACTGTTATAGGCCTATTTCTATTTTTCCCTGTTTATCAAAAGTGTTGGAAAAACTTATCAATAATCAACTGACTGGCTTTCTTGATGTCTATAGTATTCTCTCGGGTATGCACTCTGGTTTTCGCTCAGGTTATGGACGTGTCACTGCAACCTTAAGTCCTCAATGATGTCACCATTGCCCTTCATTCTAAGCAATATTGTGCTGCTATTTTTATTGACTTGGCCAAAGCTTTTGATACAGTAGACCATTCCATTCTTGTATTAGTGTCTCTGAGGGGTCTTTGGGCAGGTTTGCTAACTACCTCTCTCAAATAGCACAGTGTATACAGTCAGATTATCTGCTGTCTCAGCCACTGCCTGTCACCAAGGGAGTACCCCAAGGCTCAATGATAGGCCCCACGCTCTTTTCAATTTACATAAACAACATAGCTCAGGCAGTAGGAAGCTCTCTCATCCATTTATATGCAGATGATAGTCTTATACTCAATTGTCCCCTCCCCGGATGTTGTGTTAAATGCTCTACAACAAAGCTTTCTATTGTGTCCAACAAGCTTTCTCTACCCTTAACCTTGTTCTGAACACCTCCAAAACAAAGGACATGTGGTTTGGTAAGAAGAATGCCCCTCTTCCCACAGGTGTTATTACTTCCTCTGAGCATTTAGAGGTTGAGGTAGTCACCTCATACAAGTTCTTTGGGAGTATGGCTAGACGGTGCACTGTCCTTCTCTCAGCACATCAAAGCTGCAGGCTAAAGTAAAATCTAGACTTGGTTTCCTCTATCGTAATCGCTCCTCTTTTACCCCATCTGCAAAACTAACCCTGATTCAGATGACCATCCTACCCATGCTAGATTACGGAGACATAATTTAGATTGGCAGGTAAGGGTGCTCTCGAGCGGCTAGATGTTCTTTACCATTCGGCCATCGGATTTGCCACCAATGCTCCTTATAGGACACATCACTGCACTCTATACTCCTCTGTAAACTGGTTATCTCTGTATACCTGTCGCAAGACCCACTGGTTGATGCTTATTTATAAAACCCTCTTAGGCCTCACTCCCCCCTATCTGAGATATCTACTGCAGCCCTCATCCTCCACATACAACACCCGTTCTGCCAGTCACATTCTGTTAAAGGTCCCTAAAGCACACACATCCCTGGATCGCTCCTGTTTTCAGTTTGCTGCAGGTAGCGACTGGAACGAGCTGCAACAAACACACAAACTGGACAGTTTTATCTCAATCTCTTCATTCAAAGACTCAATCATGGACACTTACTGACAGTTGTGGCTGCATTGTTGTCTCTTATCTTATTGCCCTTTGTGCTTTTGACTGTGCCCAATAATGTTTGTACCATGTTTTGTGCTGCTACCATGTAGTATTTCTACCATGTTGTTGTTATGTTGTGTTGATACCATGCTGTGTTGTCATGTGTTGCTGCCTTGCTATGTTGTTGTCTTAGGTCTCTCTTTATGTACAGTCATGGCCAATTGTTTTGAGAATGACACAAATATTAATTTCCACAAAGTTTGCTGCTTCAGTGTCTTTAGATATTTTTGTCAGATGTTACTATGGAATACTGAAGTATAATTACAAGCATTTCATATGTGTCAAAGGCTTTTATTGACAATTACATGAAGTTGATGCAAAGAGTATTTGCAGTGTTGACCTTTCTTTTTCAAGACCTCTGCAATCCGCCCTGGCATGCTGTCAATTAACTTCTGGGCCACATCCTGACTGATGGCAGCCCATTCTTGCATAATCAGTGCTTGGAGTTTGTCAGAATGTGTGTGTTTTTGTTTGTCCACCCGCCTCTTGAGGATTGACCACAAGTTCTCAATGGGATTAAGGTCTGGGGAGAATCCTGGCGAAGGACACAAAATATCTATGTTTTGTTCCCCGAGCCACCTAGTTATCACTTTTGTCTTATGGCAAGGTGCATCATACTGGAAAAGGCATTGTTCGTCACCAAACTGTTCCTGGATGGTTGGGAGAAGTTGCTCCTGGAGGATGTGTTGGTACCATTCTTTATTAATGACTGTGTTCTTAGGCAAAATTGTGAGTGAGCCCACTCCCTTGGCTGAGAAGCAACCCACACATGAATGGTCTCAGGATGGTTTACTGTTGGCATGACACAGGACTGATGGTAGCGCTCACCTTGTCTTCTCCGGACAAGCTTTTTTCCAGACGTCCCAAACAATCGGAAAGGGGATTCATCAGAGAAAATGACTTTACCCCAGTCCTCAGCAGTCCAATCCCTGTACCTTTTGCAGAATATCAGTCTGTCCCTGATGTTTTTCCTGGAGAGAAGTGGCTTCTTTGCTGCCCTTCTTGACACCAGGCCATCCTCCAAAAGTCCTCGCCTCACTGTGCATGCAGATGCACTCACAACTGCCTGCTGCCATTCCGGAGCAAGCTCTGTACTGGTGGTGCTCCGATCCCACAGCTGAATCAACTTTAGGAGACGGTCCTGGCGCTTGCTGGACTTTCTTGGGCGCCCTGAAGCCTTCTTCACAACAATCGAACCGCTCTCATTGAAGTTCTTGATGATCCAATAAATGGTTGATTTAGGTGCAATCTTACTGGCAGCAATATCCTTGCCTGTGAAGCCCTTTTTGCGCAAAGCAATGATGATGGAGTATATGCAAATTGCCATCATACCAAATGTGGCAGCAGACTTTGTTAAAATGTAGATTTGTGTTATTGTCAAAACTTTTGGCCACGACTGTAGTGTTGTGTTGTCTCTCTTGTTGTGACGTGTGTTTTGTCTTATATTTATCTTGCATTTTTTTTTACATTTTTTAATCCCAGGCCCCCATCCCTGCAGGAGGCCTTTTGCCTTTTGGTAGGCCATCATTGTAAATAAGAATGCGTTCTTAACTGTCTTGCCAAGTTAAATAAAGGTTCAATAAAAATAAAAAAATTAAGTAAATACAGAATTTTATGGAAATGATAAACGAGCCCCAATGAACACAAATGAAGGCCGTTCTACACACCACATGAGGGACAGAGTTTTCCTGTGTGTGTGTGTTGCAAATGAAATTTCTTGCACTTGATGCGTATGTACTGTGTCTTCCTGTCCTTCTTGGGTCCACACACATCACATCGTTTCTTCTTGTTACTACAAGCTGCAATCTAGAATGATAAAAACACTTAGTTCAGGAACGTTACTGACATCTCACTCACTCACATATATAGTTACAGCAGGCCAAGGTAGGAGAGTCAGACATAAACACATGCAACAGTATTGCTGACACTTACGTCCGGTATTGGAGTTGTTGGTTCTGTGGGTCGGGCGGATGAGGCACCAGCATCCTCCTCCTGAATCCTCCTCACGATGGCTGCAGAAGCTGGGGTCCTTGGGATATGTTGCCTCCTCTGGATTTGAGGTCTCACCAGCAGCTGTCATCAGCTTGTCTAAATTGTCCACCCCTCCTTTTGTGGCATTGGAATCCATTATGATTTCTGGTTTTTGATGTTCCTGGCCACCTATTCTCCCATCCCTATGCAGCGTACTCATGAGTACCACATTTTTGCCTTTCTTTGTCATATAGGACACTAGGAATGTGTCTGCCGTGAACACAAACTTAGAGGAATTGATAGGCCTGTTCCGTGTATTCAACAGCTGAGGTGGGAGCTCTGGCTTGTTTTTTCTTACTGTTCCCACCATCGTCAGCTTTCTCTTGAGGAGCTCCTGTCCCAGCTTGTGCAAAGTAAAAAATGTATTGCATGTGATGTTGTGGCCACCGAGTCCATGTGTCAGGTCCAGGACAACCCTTGGTTCTTCTCAGGGGCTCCTCTATCTGGCTTCCCTGTATACACTTGCAAGTTCCAAGCACATGATGAAACAGCATCACAGGCAGCCCAGATCATGGTTCCATATTTTTCGGGTTTAGACAGTATGAACTGCCTGAAGGGGCAGCAGCCCCTAAATGGCATAAGCTGCTCATCAACAGTAACGTTGGGCCCAGGGTTGTAAAACAAGGGAAGGCGTTCCACCCAATTGTCCCACACTGACCTCATTGCAGCTAGCTTGTCTCTGCCGCCAAGCTTTTCTGGTGTCTTGGTTATCGAAGCGGACAATCTGTAACGATGTGCGCTGAAAGTCGGGAAGCAAGTTCAGGGAGTAAGTGTTTTTAATAAAATAAACATAATCCAAAACAAGAAATACTTAACAGCACACAGACATGAAACAGAAACAATGACACCTTGGGAAGAAACCAAAGGGAGTGACATACATAGGGAAGGTAATCAGGGAGGTGATAGAGTCCAGGTGAGCATAATGATGGTGACAGGTGTGCGCCATAACGAGCAGCCTGGTAACCTAGAGGCCGGAGAGGGAGCACACGTGACACAATCCTGGAAATAATGTGGAAGTTTTCCAGAGACATTGTTGCACGGAAAAGTTCTCTGACAGTTTCTGCATCCCACAGGGATTCTGTGAATTCCCCATTGGATCTGAAAACACCAGCAAGATTAAGAACCCCAAAGTACGCATATAAACGAGTTTGGTCCATCACTCTCCAAAAACACGCCTTCCCTCCAAATTAGTGCAGTCCAGAATGATTTTCTGGATGGTGTCTGGGATGAACAGTTCAAAAGAAGACTATGTCCTGCACATGAGTAACCGCCATCCGTGTTTGCCCTGGTTGCATCCTTATCACATCACATTGGGTGGCTCAATCCTTGGGTAAGAAGACCATTCTGTTTAATTTTTATTTTACATCCATATTTCTCCTCCTGCAGGTTGATCATGGGCTGGTCCTGGGGCTGGCTGCAGACGGGCTGGTCCTGGGGCTGGTTGAGGGTCAATCAAATCAATCTTTATTTGTCACAGGCAACGAATACAACATGAAATGCTTACTTACAAGCCCTTAACCAATAGTGCAAGTCAGAAAGAAGTTAAGAAAATATTTACCAAAGAAATTAAAGTAAAAAAATAATAAAAAGTAACACAATAAAATAACAATAACGAGGCTATGTACAGGGATACCAGTACCGAGTCAATGTGCGGGGGGTACAGGTTAGTCGAGGTAATTTGTACATGTAGGTAGGGGTGAAGTGACTACGCATAGATAATAAACAGTGAGTAGCAGCAGTGTAAAAAGCAAATGGAGGGAGGGGGGGGGGGGGGGGGTCAATCTAAATAATCCAGTGGCCATTTGCTTGTTCAGCAGTCTTATGGCTTGGGGGTAGAAGGGAGCTTTTTGGTCCTAGACTTGGCGCTCTTTTGCAATCTCATCCTCTTCTTCCAACTCACTGTCAGACTCCGAATTGACATGGACATGATCCTTATATTTTGAAAATTCTTCATCTTTCAAAGTGGAAGATGCTCCTTCCACACTAATCTTCTCTCTCTGCAAAAAGCATTTCTAAACCTTCTAAGGAGAGATTATTTTTTGCCATACTGATTGATTGTGGTTAGGAACCTCCCCCAATTTGCCCCTGTCAATTTGTTTTACAAATGTAGCGAAAAAACGTATTGTAATAACATTGTATAAAGGCACAAGGCGAGACCCAAATGCAGACACAGAAGGCAGATGGTCGAGCTCCGATATTTATTATAACAAAGGGAGTAGGCAAAGGCAGGTCAGGTACAGGTGAGAGTTCATAAACCAGGTCAGAGTCCAAACAGTACCAGATGATAGGCAGCCTCGAGGTCAGGCAAGGCAGGGGTAAAAAACAGTACAAGGGGATACGCAGGCTGGTAGTCAGAACAGGCAGAGTGGTCAGGCAGGCGGGTGCAAAGTCAGGACAGGCAAAGGTCAAAACCAGGAGGACTAGAAACAAACAGACTGGGAAAAATAGGAGCAAGGTAAACCGCTGGTTGCCTTGGCAAACAAGACAAACTGGCACAGAGAGACAGGAAACACAGGGATAAATACACCGGATAAATAATGGAAAAGGAGCTCTTTCATTAGAGGACCCAGCTTTCCTAAACACCTTGTGCTTTATACTTTTTTAGGTGAAGTGAAAGCATTTCACTCCGTCATTTCCAGTCACAACTTGCAGACTTGTTTACGTGCTGCTGTGCGTTTTGTTGCTAACCTTACTTTGCTACCTGACAACTTTACGGTTTTTACTTTTTAATTACCGTTTATATTTTTAGTTTTTCCCTCACTCAACTTTTTTTTGTTTTCATTCAACTTTTTCACTCCAGATGCTTTATCTGGACGTGGTTTGTCAGGACCTCCACCAGCCAAAGCTAAGTAGTAACAACAACTTCATTGGGATAGAGGGCAGTATTTTCACGTTCGGATGAAAAGCGTGCGCAGAGTAAACTGCCTGCTACTCAGGCCCAGAAGCTAATATATGCATATTATCATAGTAAATTTGGATAGAAAACACTCTGAAGTTTCTAAAATTGTTTGAATGATGTCTGTGAGTATAACAGAACTCATATGGCACGCAAAAACCTGAGAAACAATCCAACCAGGAAGTGGAAAATCTGAGGTTTGTAGTTTTTCAAGTGATTGTCTATCCAATATATAGTGTCTGTATGCATATTCTAGTTTCTGGGCCAGAGTAATAACCTGTTTAAATTGGGTACGTTTTTCATCCGGCCGTGAAAATACTGCCCCCTAGCCCAGACAGGTTAACTGATTTTTGTCCTCTGACGTCCTTCGGTAGGCAGAGGGAGTCTGGAAGAGCATCAAGGAATCTTTGGGTTGTCTGAGAATTTATAGTACAAATTTTGATGATCCTTGGTTGGGGTCTGAGCAGATTATTTGTTGCGATTGCAAACGTAATAGAATGGGGGTCCGATAGTCCAGGATTATGAGGAAAAACATTAAGATCCACAACATTTATTCCATGGGACAAAACTAGGTCCAGAGTATGACTGTGGTAGTGAGTAGGTCCGGAGACATTGAGTCGATGATGGCTCCGAAAGCCTTTTGGAGTGGGTCTGTGGACTTTTCCATGTGAATATTAAAGTCACCAAAAATTTGAATATTATCTGCTATGACTACAAAGTCCGATAGGAATTCAGTGAACTCAGTGAGGAACGCTGTATATGGCCCAGGAGGCCTGTAAACAGTAGCTATAAAAAGTGATTGAGTAGGCTGCATAGATTTCATGACTAGATGCTCAAAAGACAAAAACGTCGGAGGGTTTTTGTAAATTGAAATTTGCTATCGTAAATGTTAGCAACACCTCTGCCTTTGCGCGATGCGCGGGGGATATGGTCACTAGTGTAACCAGGAGGTGAGGCCTCATTTAACACAGTAAATTCATCAGGCTTAAGCCATGTTTCAGTCAGGCCAAACACATCAAGATTATGATCAGTGATTAGTTAATTGACTATAACTGCCTTGGAAGTGAGGGATCTAACATTGAGTAGCCCTATTTTGAGCTGTGAGGTATCACAATCTCTTTCAATAATGGCAGGAATGGAGGAGGTCTTTATACTAGTGAGATTGCTAAAGCGAACACCGCCATATTTAGTTTTGCACAACCTAGGTCGAGGCACAGACACGGTCTCAATGGGGATCGCTGAGCTGACTACACTGACTGTGCTAGTGGCAGACTCCACTAATCTGGCAGGCTGGCTAACAGAACTTAGTGCTGCTTTTGATACCATCGATCACCAAATTCTTTTGGAGAGATTGGAAATCCAAATTGGTCTACACGGACAAGTTCTGGCCTGGTTTAGATCTTATCTGTCGGAAGATATCAGTTTGTCTCTGTGAATGGTTTGTCCTCTGACAAATCAACTGTACATTTCGGTGTTCCTCAAGGTTCCGTTTTAGGACCACTATTGTTTTCACTATATATTTTACCTCTTGGGGGATGTCATTCGAAAACATAATGTTAACTTTCACTGCTATGCGGATGACACACAGCTGTACATTTCAATGAAACATGGTGAAGCCCCAAAATTGCCCTCGCTGGAAGCCTGTGTTTCAGACATAAGGAAGCGGATGTCTGCAAATGTTCTACTTTTAAACTGTTCTAGGTCCCAAGAAACGAAGAGATCTTCTGTTGAATCTGACAATTAATCTTGATGGTTGTACAGTCGTCTCAAATAAAACTGTGAAGGACCTCGGCGTTACTTTGGACCCTGATCTCTCTTTTGACGAACATATCAAGACTGTTTCAAGGACAGCATTTTTCCATCTATGTAACATTGCAAAAATCAGAAACTTTCTGTCCAAAAATTATGCAGAAAAATGTATCCATGCTTTCGTCACTTCTAGGTTAGACTACTGCAATGCTCTACTTTCCGGCTACCCAGACAAAGCACTAAATAAACTTCAGTTAGTGCTAAATACGGTTGCTAGAATCCTGACTGGAACCAAAAAATGTGATCATATTACTCCAGTGCTAGCCTCCCTACACTGGCTTCCTGTTAAGGCAAGGGCTGATTTCAAGGTTTTACTGCTAACCTACAAAGCATTACATGGGCTTGCTCCTACCTATCTTTCTGATTTGGTCCTGCCGTACATACCTACATGTAAGCTACGGTCACAAGACGCAGGCCTCCTAATTGTCCCTAGAATTTCTAAGCCAACAGCTGGAGGCAGGGCTTTCTCCTATAGAGCTCCATTTTTATGGAATGGTCTGCCTACCCATGTGAGAGACGCAGACTCGGTCTCAACCTTTAAGTCTTTATTGAAGACTCATCTCTTCAGTAGGTCCTATGATTGAATGTAGTCTGGCCCAGGAGTGTGAAGGTGAACGGAAAGGCACTGGAGCAACGAACCGCCCTTGATGTCTCTGCCTGGCCGTTCCCCTCTCTCCACTGGGATTCTCTGCCTCTAACCCTATTACAAGGGGCTGAGTAACTGGCTTACTGGTGCTCTTCCATGCTGTCCCTAGGAGGGGTGCACCACTTGAGTGGGTTGAGTTACTGACGTGGTCTTCCTGTCTGGGTTGGCGCCCCCCCCCTTGGGTTGTGCCGTGGCGGAGATCTTTGTGGGCTATACTCGGCCTTGTCTCAGGATGGTAAGTTGGTGTTCGAAGATATCCCTCTTGTGGTGTGGGGGCTGTGCTTTTGCAAAGTGTTATATCCTGCCTGTTTGGCCCTATCCGGGGGTATCATCGGATGGGGCCACAGTGTCTCTTGACCCCTCCTGTCTCAGCCTCCAGTATTTATGCTGTAGTAGTTTATGTGTCGGGTGGCTGGGGTCAGTCTTTTATATCTGGGGTATTTCTCCTGTCTTATCCGGTGTCCTGTGTGAATTTAGGTATGCTCTCTCTAATTCTCTCTTTCATTCTTTCTCTCTCTCGGAGGACCTGAGCCTTAGGACCATGCCTCAGGACTACCTGGCATGATGACTCTTTGCTGTCCTCAGTCCACCTGGCCGTGCTGCTGCTCCAGTTTCAAATTTTCTGCCTGCGGCTATGGAACCCTGACCTGTTCACCGGATGTGCTACCTGTCCCAGACCTGCTGTTTTTAACTCTCTAGAGACAGCAGGAGCGGTAGAGATACTCTCAATGATCGGCTATGAAAAGCCAACTGACATTTACTCCTGAGGTGCTGACCTGTTGCACCCTCGACAACTACTGTGATTATTATTATTTGACCCTGCTGGTCATTTATGAACATTTGAACATCTTGGCCATGTTCTGTTATAATATCCACCTGACACAGCCAGAAGAGGACTGGCCACCCCTCATAGCCTGGTTCCTCTCTAGGTTTCTTCCTAGGTTTTGGCCTTTCAAGAGAGTTTTTCCTAGCCACCGTGCTTCTACACCAACATTGCTTGCTGTTTGGGGTTTTAGGCTGGGTTTTTGTATAGCACTTTGAGATATCAGCTGATGTAAGAAGGGCTACATAAATACATTTGATTGATTGAAATTTGATTGATAATAAGTGACACCTGGAGGGGGTGGAGACAAACACAAGGACTGGTGAGCCAGATCAGGGTGTGACACATTGTGCAGGTTCTCCGCAAGACATTGTGTCATTTCACACACTACAAAGGGTAAAGAGTGTGAGAAAAGCAGGCAGACAGGCAGGGAGACAGGCAGACAGGCAGGGAGACAGACAGGTTATTGGTGCTACGTTGAAACAACAGGCCCAGGGAGGAGGAAGACAGTGTGAAGGCACAGAGCAAACCTTTTTGTTTTTCCACACTTTTATTACCCTTGGTTCCAGTGGACCCGAACACCACATATGTAATACAAATGTGTAGGGGGTTGCACAGTGTGAAATCAATGAAAATGTGTTCTTTTACATGCTCTTCACAGAAAATGAGCCAAGGCCAATGAGTCTCAGGTTGAAAAGAAATAATTTGTATAATTTTTATTTTACTAAACATTGAAAATGGGTCCCACAGACCTGAACACCACACAAGAGTTCAACATTTGTGACAGCAATGTTTACTGTTAATTTCATGTTGATTTTGTTTTGTGTATTCTCAACTTTTGTTTATTGTTTATTTCACTTGCTTTGGCCATGTAAACACGTTTTCTATGCCAATAAAGCCCCATTAAATTGAATTGAGTACGAGAGAGACAGAGACAGAGAAAGAGACATCGAAACAGAGAGAGAGAAAAGAGAGAGAGATAGAGAAAGAAAGAGACATCGAAACAGATAAAGAGAGAGAGGAGAGAGATGAATAGAGAGCATGAAGAGGAGTGGAGTGAGGGGAGTAGAGGAGTGATTGTCATTCTGGAGGTCTCTGCTGCTCTGCAGGCGTGAGCGCTGGGTAATGATGGCAGGGGAACGGGCAGTGCTGGCAGAGAGGAGAACAGGTTTTGGCTGAGCGGATTGGTTCCTGAGCCAATGTCTAATTCACAGAGCCCTCCGTTAAGCCACATTATCTCTGCCTGTATGAACTAATGTGACGAGATACCCCTTAAACATTTTCCCCGTAATGGGAATCATGGAATGGAAAGGAGAAGAGGTGTTAGCTAGACGCCTGTCGGTGTTCGAGGCAATAATGCCCAGCTCCCTCCCCCTCGTCCTGCTTTGTAGTCAATGGCATCCACTTGCATGTTGGAACGCCTCAGAATAGCGCAACAGGTTTCTAGCTGAACAGGTTTCTTATATTTGCATATAAGAAACCTCCAGGAGAGAGGAGACCCCGTTTTCAGGCACTATCAAGATTTACATTTAATGTAAAATACTTTCCGTAAGGCCAGGGCCTTAAATCTCATGGGCCGGCACTAGCCAGCGAGCTGTGAACATAACCATAGGCTAACTGCTAATGATAAGAATACAGAGTGAGATGAGGCATTTGTAATACAGTCATCGGATCAGGCTATCAATCACCCGGTGTCTCCAGGGACAACGGTAAGGAGGAGACCAAACGGTGACAAGAAAAATTAGGAACAGAGCATGACTGGAATCATTTTTCTCCTCCTATTTCTTTCTCTGTTTCTTTTTTTCTCTCTCTCTTGCACAGTTTCAGTCTCTCACCTCCCTCCTCTCATTCCAAATAATCCCTTTGAAATTCTCTGTGGGTTTGCCTAAGAATACCTCACAACCTGCTAGCTAAGCCTTGGAGGGCCTGGTTCACTTCTTAATTGCCTAAAAATGTATCTCATCTCCTCTCTTTGCCCACAAGCCTTCATCTGGACTAACTGGGAAATACAATATGGTGGAAGAAAGCTCATCATCAGGTTGTCTTTCACCTGGTCAATTCTTTATCAGGCTGGCTTTCACCTGGTCAATTCTTTATCAGGCTGGCTTTCACCTGGTCAGTTATTTATCAGGCTGGCTTTCACCTGGTCAATTCTTTATCAGGCTGGCTTTCACCTGGTCAATTCTTTATCAGGCTGGCTTTCACCTGGTCAATTCTTTATCAAGCTGGCTTTCAATTGGTCAGTTCTTTATCAGGCTGGCTTTCACCTGGTCAATTCTTTATCAGGCTGGCTTTCACCTGGTCAATTCTTTATCAGGCTGGCTTTCACCTGGTCAATTCTTTATCAGGCTGGCTTTCACCTGGTCAATTCTTTATCAGGCTGGCTTTCACCTGGTCAATTCTTTATCAGGCTGGCTTTCACCTGGTCAATTCTTTATCAAGCTGGCTTTCAATTGGTCAGTTATTTATCATGCTGGCTTTCACCTGGTCAGTTATTTATCAGGCTGGCTTTCACCTGGTCAGTTCTTTATCAGGCTGGCTTTCACCTGGTCAGTTCTTTATCAGGCTGGCTTTCACCTGGTCAATTCTTTATCAGGCTGGCTTTCACCTGGTCAATTCTTTATCAGGCTGGCTTTCACCTGGTCAATTCTTTATCAGGCTGGCTTTCACCTGGTCAATTCTTTATCAGGCTGGCTTTCACCTGGTCAGTTCTTTATCATGCTGGCTTTCACCTGGTCAATTCTTTATCATGCTGGCTTTCACCTGGTCAATTCTTTATCAGGCTGGCTTTCACCTGGTCAATTATTTATCATGCTGGCTTTCACCTGGTCAATTCTTTATCAAGCTGGCTTTCAATTGGTCAGTTATTTATCATGCTGGCTTTCACCTGGTCAGTTATTTATCATGCTGGCTTTCTCCTGGTCAGCTCTTTCAGATCAATCCAGATGAACAGGGGGATATGAGGAAAAGACAGAATTTGAAGCCATTGAGAAGGAGAAACAGTGTGAATGTGAATGCCTACCAGCCCAGGCTAAAAGCTAAGCTAACTTTTTCATTCTGTAGTCTTTGAAAGACCTACAAAGCAGTGCAAGAGCATAAGAGATACTTTTTGATAAATCGACTGCATGGGACAAATGCACTTGCCAAATGGCCAATTATATACATTGATCAACAAAAACACAGTTTTGCTTGGAACACACATTACCAGCAGAAGTCAGTGGCTATAATGATTAGATTATAATGAACAGATCAAAGTTCCTTTACTGACTTGCTTCGTGGCTGGTGAAAACAACTTGGTGCAAAAATCACTAACAAAAAAACTGTGCTTTCCTGGTGAAATGTCAGTCTTCACGTGGAGCTAGACTGCAAACCGAGCACTTGACATTTGTGTCTGTTTGGCTTTGTGTTGGGCTTAGTAAATACGGGGGGAACTGCAGGTGGTATACGTAACAAAGAGTCATGGAAAACCTGACAGATCATCCTCTAAACAGCATCGGAGAAAACCTGACAGATCATCCTCTTAAGGATCCAACCCTTTTTTTAAATGTTTGCCTAAAATGACATATCCAAATCTAACTGCCTGTAGCTCAGGACCTGAAGCAAGGATATGCATATTCTTGATACCATTTGAAAGGAAACACTTTGAAGTTTATGGAAATGTGAAATTATTGTATGAGAATATAACACATTAGATCTGGTAAAAGATAATACAATTTTTTTTTGGAACCATTATCTTTGAAATGCAAGAGACAGGCCATAATGCATTATTCCAGGCAGGCGCAATTTAGATTCTGGCCACTAGATGGCAGCAGTGTATGTGCAAAGTTTTAGGCTGATCCAATGAACCATTGCATATCTGTTCAAAATGTTGTATCAAGACTGCCCAAATGGGCCTAATTGTTTTTTAAATACATTTTCAAGTTCATAATTGTACACTCTCCTCAAACAATAGCATGATATTCTTTCACTGTAATAGCTACTGTAAATTGGACAGTGCAGTTAGATTAACAAGAATTTAAGCTTTCTGCCCATATCAGATTTGTCTATGTCCTGGGAAATGTTCAAGTTACTTACAACTTCATGCTAATCACATTAGCCTACATTAGCAGGAAGAATTAAACAGGAAGTACCCATGGAGAGAGAGAGTGTGTGTGTGTGTCCCGGTCATATAGTGTCATTTCACCTGGTCAGTTCTTTATCAGGCTGGCTTTCACCTGGTCAATTCTTTATCATCTACACACAATACCCCAATAACGACAAATTGAAAACATGTTTCTAGCAATCTTTGCAAATGTATTGAAAACGAAATGCAGAAATACCTAATTTACATAAGTATTCACACCCCTGAGTCAATACATGTTAGAATCAAATTTTACAGCAATTAGAGCTGTGAGTATTTCTGTCTGTCTCCGGCGATGCCTCTCTGCCGCGGAGAGGTGTGTGGCCCCTATCACCATGGGTTCAGACTCTGCCTCAGGACAGCCAAAGGAGGGAGGCGAGGTGGACACCGGTGCTCCAGCACAAGGTTATCCAGACGGATGGCCATCGAGATGAGAGAGTCCAAGGAAATATTGTCATCCCGACATGCCAAATCCGAGGAAATATTGTCATCCCGACATGCCAACTCCGAGGAAATATTGTCATCCCAACATGCCAACTCCATCTAGACATCCTTGCGGAGTGCATGCTCATTCCAGCTGCTGGTAGCTGCCAAAGTCGAAAGGTGAGGGCGTACTCCGCAGCGGTTTGGGAACCCTTCCGGAGCTGGCAAAGTCACTCACCTCTCTCTCTGCCCCCTGGAGGATGGTCAAAGACCGTTTTGAACAGAGCCGTGAACCTCAAAATTGGACCCAAACTCCTCCTCTCTCCTAGACGGCCGTAGCCCACTCCAACGCCCGTCTGGTCAGCAGGGAAATGACTGTGGCAACCTTGGACCTCTCGTTGGTGGGGGCTCCAGTCTGATATGCGAAATAGAGGGAGCAGCGGAGTAGGAAGCCACGGCATTTCGATTGAGTGCCGTCATATTTCTCCATAAGGGATAGTTGGGCATCACTGACTGGGGCGGATGGCTGGGTAGGCTGGGGGACTGGCTCACTGTCACAATCCGTCGTAGGAAGCCCGGATTGTGGGGAATGGAAAAACTTGCTGGTGGTGTCAAAGCAGTGGAGAACGCGGAGGACCTCCTCCATGGCCATACCCAGTTTCGGCCAGCTGGTCGTGGTGTTGATGGAGTAGATTACTTTGTTCGTTAACCATCTGGAAGAGGATTTGAATCTTCTTGCGGCTTTCGTTTTTTGGTGGAGGTGTAATTGTGTAACGTATACCCTGTGAGTCAGGAAACAGGTCCAGAAGGTGATCTGAATAAACAACCTGAATAAAGATCTGAATAAAGATCTGAATAAAGAACCCGAAGCAAATGAACAAACAAGAGGAGCGTACATAACATGAGAGAATCATGGAGAAGTAATGACGAGCAGGTGTGTGCGCAATGATAGTCGCCAGGTGTGCGCAATATGGGTTGCCAGGACCGGTGCTTAGTAGACCTGTGACCTCGAGTGCCTGAGGGAGGGAGCAGGAGTAGGCATGAACCAGGTCTGTTTATTTTTATCCTAAAAAACGTCCTAGTCCTTGCCAATGACAAGCATACCCATAACATTATGCAGCCACTATGCTTGGAATTATGAAAAGTGTTACTCAGTGATGTGTTGTGTTGGATTTGCTCCAAACATAATGCTTTGTATTCAGGACATAATGTTAAATTCTTTGTCCCATTTTTTTTTACTGTAGTACCATATTGTCCCATGTAGCTCAGTTGGTAGAGCATGGCATTTGCAATGTCAGAGTCGTGGGTTTGATTCCCATGGGGGACTAGTATGAAAATGTATGTACTCACTACTGTAAGTCATAAGAGTGATTGATGAATGACTTAAATGCAAACAGGATACAAGTTTTTGGAATATTTTTTGTACAAGCTTCCTTCTTTCACTCTGTTATTTAGGTTAGTATTGTGTACTAACTACAATGTTGTTAATTCATCCTTAGTTTTCTTATATCACAGTCATTAAACTCTGTAACTGTTTTAAAGTCACCATTGCCATCATGGTAAAATCCATTAGCAGTTTCCTTCCTCTACGGCAACTGAGTTAGGAAGAGCGCCTCTATCTTTTTAGTGACTGGATGTACTGATATATAATGGGTTTAAAACAAAGTCACTAAAAACAGACACCACTTTCTTATACTTTTTTAAAACCTATTTGTTTATGTATTTGTCTTAATTAATTTAAATGGTATATTTTACATATTTTAGCGTTAGTTGTCCATCAAGCCAATAGATGGCGGTGTTGCACTGTGGTAGTAGGAGAAACAGCAAGTTCTTGCCAAGCGCGCAATCTTGTGTCCGTTATTTTTACTATTACAGGCCACCTCAGCTACAGACTGAGACTGGTAACAGATACACCATCCAATGTGTAATTAATAACTTGCTCAAAGGGATATTCAGTGTTTTATTTTTATTTTTATTTTGGCCCATCTGCTAATAGTTGCCCTTCTTTGCGAGGCATTGGAAAACCTCCCTGTTGTTTTTGTGGTTGTATCTGTGTTTGAAGTTCGCTGCTCGACTGAGAGACCTTACAGTATGTATGGAGTACAGAGACTGAGGTAGTCATTAATAAATCATGTTAAACACTATTAATCAATCAATCAAATCAAATGTATTTATAAAGCCCTTCTTACATCAGCTGATGTCACAAAGTGCTGTACAGAAACCCAGCCTAAAACCCAAAACTGTTTCCTAACTCACTCTTCTTTTATCTTCCAAAGCGTAACAGACAGAGTCCATGCAACTTATTATGTGACGTGTTAAGCAAATGTTTTACTCCTGAACTTATTTAGGCTTGCCATAAAGAAGGGGTTGAATACTTATTGACTCAAGACATTACAGCTTTTCATGTTTAAAACATTTGTAAAAAAAAATATTCTAACAACACAATTACAATTTCATATTGTAGGGTGTTGTGTATGTAAGCCAAATCTCAATTTAATCCATTTTAAATTTAGGCAGTCACACAACAGAATGTGGAAAAAGTCAAGGGGTTTGAATACTTTTCTGAAAACACATGAAAGTCCTTTCATCTGAGGAGACTAGCAGTGTTTTCTTATTTAAATACAGAGTTGATGTCTTTAAATGTATAAAATCTTCATTAAAAAGATGTACCTTTCACTGACAATGGGATATCCCATAGAAACCACAATGTCCTTTGTTTCAAGTCCCGCTGCGGTACTGTGTCACATCACTCAGCGAGACTGAAATCAATAACCAGCATGTTACCCCCCCCCCCCCCCCCCCCAAAAAAGGCTTTGCAAGTAAGAACAGTTTCTCTCTTCACAGGAGACGATATTCAAACAGTTACGCTTTGGAAAGATAAAAGAAGAGGGCATTAGGAAACAGATATTCAAGAGAGAGCTAGATTGCAGAGATTGGCCATACTTGTCATAGTCTGCCTCAATACTGCTTTTATCTCCATATAATGTGTGTGATTACTGCAGATGGAGACTGAAAACCAGCTAAATGCTTGACATACGACACAATGAACGAAACAATTATTATAGGCCAGGGTGTTTCTCCTTTTGCTGTGATTTCAAGGTGTCTTTAAAATAAAGGAAACCTGATTGATGGTGAAAATGTCATCCTAACTAGTGAAAGAGATGCTTCCATGAGACTGACAGTGACGCTGTAAAATATATTAAAACAAGAGATGCTAATTTAATATCCAGTATACCTCCAGCATATCCAGTGCACAGAAAAACATACACAAATAAATGTATTTTCTAGTAATTCCAAATTAATTTTCCACATCATCAAATCAACATGTGCTTGTACACACACCTTTCAAACATCTCACTCGATCTAAAACAATGTTTCAAATTTTAAGTGGGTGCTCTCAGTCCCTCTCAGAAGGATTGTGGCAGGACGCTGCAGTCCTTTTCTAGTCAGCCTCTCTCATTTCATCCCAGTAGAGCCAGCAGAGTAGAAAAAGCAGAGCAGAGGGAGCATTAAGGAGCCCATTCAGGCTCAATCTGGTCCATCTGTCACTGCTATTAGAGAGTGTCCAGCCTCAGAGCCTCAGAGTCTCGCAGAGAAGACTAGAACAGAGCGTAACAGAGCACAACAGAACAGAGCACAACAGAACAGAGCACAGCAGAACAGAGCACAGCAGAACAGAGGACAACAGAAAAGAACAGAACAGAGCACAACAGAACAGAGAACAACAGAACAGAGCACAGCAGAACAGAACAGAGCACAGCAGAACAGAACAGAGCACAGCAGAACAGAACAGAGCACAGCAGAACAGAACAGAGCACAGCAGAACAGAACAGAGAACAACAGAACAGAGCACAGCAGAACAGAGCACAGCAGAACAGAACAGAGCACAGCAGAACAGAACAGAGAACAACAGAACAGAGCACAGCAGAACAGAACAGAGCACAGCAGAACAGAACAGAGCATAACAGAACAGAGCACAGCAGAGCAGAGCACAGCAGAACAGAACAGAGCAGAACAGAACAGAACAGAGCACAACAGAACAGAGCACAACAGAACAGAGCACAACAGAACAGAGCACAGCAGAACAGAACAGAGCACAGCAGAACAGAGCACAGCAGAACAGAGCACAGCAGAACAGAACAGAGCAGAACAGAACAGAGCACAGCAGAACAGAGCACAGCAGAACAGAACAGAGCACAGCAGAACAGAACAGAGCATAACAGAACAGAGCACAGCAGAACAGAACACATCAGAGCAGAGCACAGCAGAACAGAACAGAACACAACACCACTGGAGGGGTGCTGTACAGGACTATAGCATTTAGACTACACTACAGCACACCCCTTTAACACACACACACACACACACACAAAGACACACACACACAAAGACACACACACACACACACACACACACACACACACACACACAAAGACACACACACACACACACACACACACACACAGATGCGTGCCAGCACACACATGCAGACACACACAAACACACAGTCTGGCTGTTCTGGCCCTGAGGGAGTGGTGTTGGGGGGGGTAGAAAAGCAGTGATTCAGATGACACTTACCAGACATGCCGCCATATGTGGCTCTCTTGCCTCGTCCAATGCCAGGCCAGGGAGTGCCGTCTGCCTTGAGCCCCATCAGCCCAGAGACTGTGTTGGTCGCTGTGACGCCATCTGCACCACCTGCAGGGACACGTTTGGCCGTTAGCTGTGGGAGAATGGGAACAGGGCTCTGCTACACCAGCCAAACCAACTAGCACCTTAAAGGGTCCTGCGGAGCTCTGTGGAGCACGGCGGGGCGTCTGTTAAAATGCCCGTGGACTTTCACAGTGCCAAGTCATTTCATTACCGTCTCTAGGTTGTCTGGGGGTTGAGTCTGTTACTTGGGTTTTCCAATGGCAGCAAAAGCGTTTTAGATGTCGGAGAGAGAGGAGACACCTTCACATGAGGCTAATACAGTCATTGTCACAACAGGAAGCTAGCTATTCAAGACTGTGACGTACCAGTAATACATTCTAGGGTGGTCAGGAGAGAAACTATTACGCAAAGTTCATCTTAGTCCACAACAACAACAACCACACAACAACAACAACAACAACAACAACAACAACAACCACACAACAACAACAACAACAACAACAACAACAACAACAGCTCATTTAAGTATATTCACTGAGAACTGACTTTGGGTTTGTCCTAAATGGCATCCTATTCCCTACGAAGTGCATTAGTTTCGACCAGAGCCTTATGGCGCCTGGACAAAAGTAGTGCAGTACGTATGGAAAATCAAATCAAATAAAATTTATTTTTATATAGCCCTTCGTACATTAGCTGATATCTCAAAGTGCTGTACAGAAACCCAGCCTAAAACCCCAAACAGCAAGCAATGCATGTGAAAGAAGCACAGTGGCTAGGAAAAACTCCCTAGGGAAAACTCCCTAGAAAGGCCAAAAACCTAGGAAGAAACCTAGAGAGGAACCAGGCTATGAGGGTTGGCCAGTCCTCTTCTGGCTGTGCCGGGTGGATATTATAACAGAACATTGTCAAGATGTTAAAATGTTCATAAATCACCAGCATGGTCAAATAATAATAATCATAGTAGTTGTCGAGGGTGCAACAAGCACGTCCGGTGAACAGGTCAGGGTTCCATAGCCGCAGGCAGAACAGTTAAAACTGGAGCAGCAGCATGGCCAGGTGGACTGGGGACAGCAAGGAGTCATCATGCCAGGTAGTCCTGAGGCATGGTCCTAGGGCTCAGGTCCTCCGAGAGAAATAAAGAAAGAGAGAAAGAGAGAATTAGAGAGAGCATATTTAAATTCACACAGGACACCGGATAAGACAAGAGAAATACTCCAGATGTAACAGACTGACCCTAGCCCCCCGACACATAAACTACTGCAGCATAAATACTGGAGGCTGAGACAGGAGGGATCAGAAGACACTGTGGCCCCATCCGATGATACCCCCGGACAGGGCCAAACAGGCAGGATATAACCCCACCCACTTTGCCAAAGCACAGCCGCCACACCACCAGAGGGATGTCTCCAACCACCAACTTACCGTCCTAAGACAAGGCCGAGTATAGCCCACAAAGATCTCCGCCACGGCACAACCCAAGGGGGGGGCGCCAACCCAGACAGGAAGACCACGTCAGTGACTCAACCCACTCAAGTGACGCACCCCTCCCATGGACGGCATGGAAGAACACCAGTAAGCCAGTGACTCAGCCCCTGTAATAGGGTTAGAGGCAGAGAATCCCGGTGGAGAGAGGGGAACCGGCAAGGCAGAGACAGCATGGGAGGTTCTTCGCTCCAGCCTTTCCAGTTCACCTTCACACTCCTGGGCCAGACTATACTTAATCATAGGACTACTGAAGAGATAAGTCTTCAGTAAAGACTTAAAGGTTGAGACTGAGTCTGCGTCTCTCACATGGGTAGGCAGACCATTCCATAAAAATTGAGCTCTATAGGAGAAAGCCCTACCTCCAGCCGTTTGCTTAGAAATTCTAGGGACAATTAGGAGGCCTGTGTCTTGTGACCGTAGCGTACGTATGGGTATGTACGGCAGGACCAAATCGGAAAGATAGGTAGGAGCAAGCCCATGTAATGCTTTGAAGGTTAGCAGTAAAACCTTGAAATCAGCCCTTGCCTTAACAGGAAGCCAGTGTAGGGGGGCTAGCACTGGAGTAATAAGTTCAAATTTTTTGGTTCTAGTCAGGATTCTAGCAGCCGTATTTAGCACTAACTGAAGTTTGTTTAGTGCTTTATCCGGGTAGCCGGAAAGTAGAGCATTGCAGTAGTGCAGCCTAGAAGTAAAAAAAGCATGGATTAATTTTTCTGCATCATTTTTGGACAGAAAGTTTCTGATTTTTGCAATGTTACGTAGATGGAAAAAAGCTGTCCTTGAAACAGTCTTGATATGTTCTTCAAAAGAGAGATCAGGGTCCAGAGTAACACCGAGGTTCTTCACAGTTTTATTTGAGACGACTGTACAACCATCCAGATTAATTATCAGATTCAACAGAAGATCTCTTTGTTTCTTGGGACCTAGATCAAGCATCTCTGTTTTGTCCGAGTTTAAAAGTATAAAGTTTGCAGCCATCCACTTCCTTATGTCTGAAACACAGGCTTCTAGCGAGGGCAATTTTGGGGCTTCACCGTGTTTCATTGAAATGTACAGCTGTGTGTCGTCCGCATAGCAGTGAAATGTAACATTATGTTTTCGAATGACATCCCCAAGAGTTAAAATATATAGTGAAAACAATAGTGGTCCTAAAACGGAACCTTGAGGAACACCGAAATTTACAATTGATTTGTCAGAGGACAAACCATTCACAGAGACAAACTGATATCTTTCCGACAGATAAGATCTAAACCAGGTCAGAACTTGTCCATGTAGACCAATTTGGGTTTCCAATCTCTCCAAAAGGATGTGGTGATCGATGGTATCAAAAGCAGCACTAAGATCTAGGAGCACGAGGACAGATGCAGAGCCTCGGTCTGACGTCATTAAAAGGTCATTTACCACCTTCACAAGTGCAGTCTCAGTGCTATGTTGGGGTCTAAAACCAGACTGAAGCGTTTCGTATACATTGTTTGTCTTCAGGAAGGCAGTGAGTTGCTGCGCAACAGCTTTTTCAAAATGTTTTGAGAGGAATGGAAGATTCGATATAGGCCGATAGTTTTTTATAATTTCTGGGTCAAGATTCGGCTTTTTCAAGAGAGGCTTTATTACTGCCACTTTTAGTGAGCTTGGTACACATCCGGTGGATAGAGAGCCATTTATTATGTTCAACATAGGAGGGCCAAGCACAGGAAGCAGCTCTTTCAGTAGTTTAGTTGGAATAGGGTCCAGTATGCAGCTTGAGGGTTTAGAGGCCATGATTATTTTCATCATTGTGTCAAGAGATATAGTACTAAAACACTTTAGTATCTCCCTTGATCCTAGGTCCTGGCAGAGTTGTGCAGACTCAGGACAATGGAGCTTTGGAGGAATACGCAGATTTAAAGAGGAGTCCGTAATTTGCTTTCTAATGATCATGATCTTTTCCTCAAAGAAGTTCATAAATGTATTACTGCTGAAGTGAAAGCCATCCTCCATTTGTGAATGCTGCTTTTTAGTTAGCTTTGCGACAGTATCAAAAATAAATTTCAGATTGTTCTTATTTTCCTCAATTAAGTTGGAAAAATAGGATGATCGAGCAGCAGTGAGGGCTTTTCGATACTGCACGGTACTGTCTTTCCAAGCTAGTCGGAAGACTTCCAGTTTGGTATGGCGCCATTTCCGTTCCAATTTTCTGGAAGCTTGCTTCAGAGCTCGTGTATTTTCTGTATACCAGGGAGCTAGTTTCTTATGACAGATGTTTTTAGTTTTTAGGGGTGCAATGTTAAATTGAGTTTTTCGGTTAGGTGGTTAACTGATTTTTGTCCTCTGACGTCCTTGGGTAGGCAGAGGGAGTCTGGAAGGGCATCAAGGAATCTTTGGGTTGTCTGAGAATTGATAGCACGACTTTTAATGCTCCTTGGTTGGGGTCTGAGCAGATTATTTGTTGCAATTGCTAACGCAATAAAATGGTGGTCCGATAATCCAGGATTATGAGGAAAAACATTAAGATCCACAACATTTATTCCATGGGACAAACTAGGTCCAGAGTATGACTGTGGCAGTGAGTAGGTCCAGAGACATGTTGGACAAAACCCACTGAGTCGATGATGGCTCCGAAAGCCTTTTGGAGTGGGTCTGTGGACTTTTCCATGTGAATGTAAAAGTCACCAAAAATGTGAATATTATCTGCTATGACTACAAGATCCGATAGGAATTCAGGGAACTCAGTGAGGAACACTGCATATGGCCCAGGAGGCCTGTAAACAGTAGCTATAAAAAGTGAGTGAGTAGGCTGCATATATTTCATGACTAGAAGCTCAAAAGACAAAAACGTCATTGTTTTTTGGGGGGGGAAATTGAAATTTGCTATCGTAAATGTTAGCAACACCTCCGCCTTTGCTGGATGCACGGGGGGTATGGTCACTAGCGTAACCAGGGGCTGAGGCCTCATTTAACACAGTAAATTCATCAGGCTTAAGCCATGTTTCAGTCAGGCCAATAACATCAAGATTATGATCAGTGATTAGTTCATTGACTATAACTGCCTTGGAAGTGAGGGATCTAACATTAATTAAGTAACCCAATTTTGAGATGTGAGGTATCACAATCTCTTTCAATAATGGCAGGAATGGAGGAGGTCTTTATACTAGTGAGATTGCTAAAGCGAACACCGCCATTTTTAATTTTGCCCAACCTAGGTCGAGGCACAGACACGGTCTCAATGGGGAAAGCTGAGCTGACTACACTGACTGTGCTAGTGGCAGACTCCACTAAACTAGCAGGCTGGCTAACAGCCTGCTGCCTGGCCTGCACCCTATTTCATTGTGGAGCTAGAGGAGTTAGAGCCCTGTCTATGTTCGTAGATAAGATGAGAGCACCCCTCCAGCTAGGATGGAGTCCGTCACTCCTCAACAGGCCAGGCTTGGTCCTGTTTGTGGGTGAGTCCCAGAAAGAGGGCCAATTATCTACAAATTCTATCTTTTGGGAGGGGCAGAACACAGTTTTCAACCAGCGATTGAGTTGTGAGACGCTGCTGTAGAGCTCATCACTCCCCCTAACTGGGAGGGGGCCAGAGACAATTAATCGATGCCGACACATCTTTCTAGCTGATTTACATGCTGAAGCTATGTTGCGCTTGGTGACCTCTGACTGTTTCATCCTAACATCGTTGGTGCCGACGTGGATAACAATATCTCTATACTCTCTACACTCGCCAGTTTTAGCTTTAGCCAGCACCGTCTTTAGATTAGCCATAACGTCGGTAGCCCTGCCCCCTGGTAAACAGTGTTTGATCGCTGGATGATTAGTTTTTAGTCTAATACTGCGGGTAATGGAGTCGCCAATGACTAGGGTTTTACATTTGTCAGAGCTAATGGTGGGAGCCTTCGGCGTCTCAGACCCCACAACGGGAGGAGTAGAGACCAGAGAAGTTTCGGCCTCCGACTCGCTTAATGGGGAGAACCGGTTGAAAGTTTCTGTCGGCTGAATAAGCGACACCGGTTGAGCATTCCTACAGCGTTTCCCTCCAGAAGCCATGAGAAAGTTGTCCGGCTGCGGGGACCGTGCGAGGGGGTTTATACTAACGTTACTATCTGTACTTACTGGTGGCACAGACGCTGTTTCATCCTTTCCTACAGTGAAATTACCCTTGCCTAACGATTGCGTCTGAAGCTGGGCTTGCAGTACAGCTATCCTTGCCGTAAGGCGATCGTTCTCCTGTATATTATAAGTACAACGACTGCAATTAGAAGGCATCATGTTAATGTTACTTAGCTTCGGCTGTTTGAAGTCCTGATGAACCATGTCCAGATAAAACCTCCGGGGTGAAAAAGTTGAATGAAAAAAGTTGAGTGAGGGAAAAACTAAAAATATACGGTAATGAAAAAGTAAAAACCGTGAGGTAGTCAGGTAGCAAAGTAAGATCGGCAACAAAACGCACAGCAGCACGTAAACAAGTCAGCAAGTTGTGACCGGAAACAGGAAGTCACTGTCACCAAAAGGGTACAATTGGGGACTAGGTACTTGTGGCAATTTACTACGCTTTAGTGTGCAGCCTTGGCTATATCCACGATACTAGGGACGTTAGGGGTCAGTTTGGTGAAAGAAGGGGATCTGAACAGCTTGTCTTACCCTGCGACAGACGTTACGCACCAATTCTGTATCTTGAGGAAGAAACGGACAAATAAACTATGATACGAGAGAGACGGAGATGGTGGTAAATGAGTGCAGTAAAATCAGTGAGATGGGAAAGGGTTGGAGGGAAAAAGGGAAGAGAAGGGAAGGGGTTAGAGGGAGAAGTGAAGAGAAGGGAAGGGGTTAGAGGGAGAAGGGAAGGGAAGGGAAGGGGTTAGAGGGAGAAGAGAAGAGAAGGGAAGGGGTTAGAGGGAGAAGGGAAGGGAAGAGAAGGGAAGGGGTTGGAGGGGGAAGGGAAGAGAAGGGAAGGGGTTAGAGGGAGAAGGGATGAGAAGGGAAGGGGTTAGAGGGAGAAGAGAAGGGAAGGGGTTAGAGGGAGAAGGGAAGAGAAGGGAAGGGGTTAGAGGGAGAAGAGAAGAGAAGGGAAGGGGTTGGAGGGAGAAGGGAAGAGAAGGGAAGGGGTTGGAGGGAGAAGGGAAGGGAAGAGAAGGGGTTAGAGGGAGAAGGGAAGAGAAGAGAAGGGAAGGGGTTGGAGGGGGAAGGGAAGAGAAGGGAAGGGGTTAGAGGGAGAAGGGAAGGGAAGAGAAGGGAAGGGGTTGGAGGGGGAAGGGAAGGGAAGGGAAGGGGTTAGAGGGAGAAGAGAAGGGAAGGGGTTAGAGGGAGAAGGGAAGAGAAGGGAAGGGGTTGGAGGGAGAAGGGAAGAGGAGGGAGGGAGAGGGGAAGAGAAGGGGTTGGAGGGAGAAGGGAAGAGAATGGGTTGGAGGGAGAAGGGAAGAGAAGGAGTTGGAGGGAGAAGGGAAGAGAAGGAGTTGGAGGGAGAAGGAAAGAGAAGGAGTTGGAGGGAGAAGGAAAGAGAAGGGGTTGGAGGGAGAAGGGAAGGGAAGAGAAGGGAAGGGGTTGGAGGGGGAAGGGAAGAGAAGGAGTTGGAGGGAGAAGGAAAGGGAGGAGAAGGGGTTGGAGGGAGAAGGGAAGGGAGGAGAAGGGGTTGGAGGGAGAAGGGAAGAGAAGGGAAGGGGTTGGAGGGAGAAGGGAAGGGAGGAGAAGGGGTTGGAGGGAGAAGGGAAGAGAAGGGTTTGGAGGGAAAAGGGAAGGGGTTGGAGTGGGAAGGGAAGGGAAGGGGGGAGAAGGAGGCCAGGTACTGTTTCTGGCTTGGGAGTCATTCTGTCCCTGATCTATGCCCACCAGGTGAGCATGTCTCTGATGGACCCTGTTGTCCCTCTGATGGACCCTGGAACAACTCAGATTATTCAGGTTAGTGTATGTCCTAAATGTCACCCTGTAGCTCAGTTGGTAGAGCATGGTGTTTGCAACGCCAGGGTTGTGGGTTCGATTCCCACGGGGGGCCAGTACTGGGAAGAAAAAAAAGATTAAAAAATGTATGAAATGAATTGAAATGTATGCATTCACTACTGTAAGTAGCTCTGGATAAGAGTGTCTGCTAAATGACTAAAATGTAAATGTAAAATGTAAATGGGCCCTGACGAAAGGTAGTAATTTGCCATTTGGGATGCAGACTCAGTTTTTACATGTCAGACTGTTCAATTATTAGCATATCTCATCTAAAACCGTTTGGCTGGTGAGGTGGCGTTACCAATGGGAAGAGGATCTGTTTTGAGCTTAGCCCCAGAGAATAGAATGTTTCAGCTTCATCCCTTTCAGTGTGCCTGTAACGCTGTAGCCAGCGATATAGCTCAGTCATTGGATTTCTGTGTTTTACAGCCCCTCTCTGATGGCCTTGGGTGTGTTCCAAATAGCACTCTACTTCCTATATAGGAGTGTGTTCCAAATCGCATTCTACTTCCTATATAGGTATGTGTTCCAAATAGCACTCTACTTCCTATATAGAGTGTGTTCCAAGTCGCATTCTACTTCCGACATAGTGTGTGTTCCAAATGGCACTCTTCTCCCTATATAGTGCAGCACTTTTGATCAGAGTAGTGCACTATACAGTCCTGTAAAGGGAATGGGGTGCCATTTTGAATGCAGCCCTGGTGTGTGTTCTTTATGAGTGTGTTCAACATGACGAGAGAACCAAACAGTGTTCAGTTGGAGCATGTTATTAATACAGAGACTGTTGTAATAGCTCCCATTGTTTCTCTTTAT